>NC_056726.1:572158432-572405932 GCF_019279795.1 Protopterus annectens
AACAGAAGGCCTACTGTCTCATTCTCCCAGTTTTCTTTCAGAGTCAAGCAAGCTGGACTTTGGGCATCATTCTGCCCTGAGAGATGACAGCTTCTCTTCAAATGCTTATTCCACTCCCTGTTCCCCTTGCTTAGGCTAGCCATTTAGCACTCATTTTGCAGACTCTGCACCCAGATGCCGTGCTCCTTCAGCTCTTGAGATTAAGTAATCAGCGAACACATCATTGAACCAGAGTTGCCTCCCTGCACTCTTACTCTTGTGCATACCTCTCAACTGTTCAGATTTTCACAGAATGTCCAGGTTTTTGTCTCATATATTTGGTATTTTCCTCTTAAAATTTGCAATTTTCTGGCAAATCACTGAATACTGAAGTCACTAAATAATGACATATATTTTCAGTTTCAGACTTCATGTCCTTCAGAAAATGCTTGATAACATTCTATCAGTTTTTTGAGTTAATAAGAACAATATTTACAATCTGTCCTTATTTTTGGGCCTTTGTTCCATCATTATTTTAGGCTTTTTTTTTTTTTTAAACCAGATTCATCTATATTAAGCCATCACTTACGACATAGGCAAATTATATTAGGCTTTGTCCAGATTTTTTGAAGTAAGAGTTTGAGAGGTATGCTCATGTGTGGATAATTGTCTTACATGAAACCGGTCCGTGGTGCAAAAAAAGGTTGGAGGCCACTTATATAAACAACATAAAATTATCTTTCAAGATTATTTTGATTATCTTGAAACACAAGTTGTGATCTTAATGATGCCGAGGAAGAGCTCCTGAGTGCAAATAGGTCCTAAGAGCACATTGAGAAGACCTCTGGCTGCTTTACTTCACTTTGTTTTAAAAGCAGAATTTTACTGTTTGTCCGGATCATTTGTTCTAGAGTTATTTTCTGTGATTATTACTTGAAAGGGAGGGCAAGGCATACCTTTCAGCTGTCCTGTATATGCTGGAAAATCACATTCTCTGTTTTAAAATGATAAGGTGCTATGAAATTGAGTGGTCTTTTTAAATTATGATGTTTTGCCATTTACCAGTCTCACATCATCTAGCTGCGAGTGAAGTGACCCACGACTGAGAAAAAAATGATATTTAAAGATTTTTATACTGAACTTTCAAGTAAGAGAAAACATCTTTCTCTTGTATTCGAGTAGCTTGGCCTTGTGCAGTGGTAATATGTTCCTCTTTGAATAGCATTTCATTGAGTTTTATGGAAAGCCATTAATACTTTAATGATTTTAATTTTCACTGATTTGAGTTATCACCTTGAGCTGGATATTAATAGCTGTACAACACTTGGTGTAGCATAAATTGCATTTGCTTAGTTCATGTCTAATTACCGTTATGTAAGGAAGTTATCTACCTTTGTATATTGTGTGCTCATAATGGTTGTGCATGTATATGCAGCAACGTTTCTGCTTTAGGAAGCTGTCTAATCATGGAATGAGTCAGAAGGTAAGACATTTGATATGTGTATGTGAGTGTGTGTAGAGCAGCTTGTCTAACTGTAGTGTAAGACCATTTGGTTTGCAGGTTGAGATGTATAGGGAAAAGTTAGTTTATTTCTGTATTTTCAGCTTCACTTTTGTTTATTTTGAATTGTACTATTCAGTGATGATCAGCTTTTAACAAGGTTTGTTATGCCTGCTCTGAATTTTGTGGTTACCGACATTGTGTGTCAGCATTTTATAGTGTACTGAGTAACTGTTTTGTGATATTATTGTATACTGTGGTGTTGTATTTGTTTACTTTGTCACAGTGGTAGTGTTGATTGATATTGTTGGCACAGTGGTGCAGTGGTTAACATGGTCGCCTCACAGCAAGAGATCCTCCAGTTTGATTCTCGGCTGGGGTGCCTTTGCGTGGGTTTCCTCCGGGTACTCCTGTTTCCTCCCACATTCCAAAGACATGCGTCTGGAGCATTTCTTCCCAGGCCTATACTGAAAACAGGTGACTTTCCCGGTCAACAAATGTTAAATAAATAAGTAAATAAATGCAATTATTTCCCCTTGCTGTGTCTGAAAATATGTCCTTTAGTTATTGTGCATAGCCTGAATATCAGAAATTAACACGCTAACATGGAAAGAAAAATAACTAGATTCTAAATTTATTTTCTATGCATGTATTTAATTATTTGTTTATTTACTATACTTGGTTTACTTTTGGTGACCAATTTAGACTTGCTATGCTTGGTCTGTTTTCAGTGGAGACCCCAGTATGTTATTCATTCTGTCTGTGGGTAATTTGCTAGAATGCAAAGAGGTCCTCTTATTGTTTTAGTTAGGTAACATTTGATTATTTGAGTTGGTGGTAGCTCTGGTCAATGTAAACAGATGACCCTCTATTTTATGACTCATCTAAAGGACAGCATCTCAAATGTGTAGTTCCCCACTCCCATGCTGTACTTTGGTGTCAGGACTGCAACATGTATATGAGTTTCGGATCCAAGAATAGAAACCAAAGCCTTTTGTTTTTCCTGGCTTTAAGTATGTTATTTGCTGAGGCATTGCGACTGTGCCTTTGCCCTACAGTGCTGCTTATTCACATTTTGGAAACTTGTATCATGCCTCTGTGTCATGGGTTTCTGCTCTTATACAGGTTAAGAACTTCTATTTAATAAATGCTTCCCCCACCCTTACCTTTAAACTACATTTCAAGGTTGCTATGTACTTCCTCAGATCTGTTGCAAACATCACCCACTTAGTCACACCATCCCTTCAGGAAAAAAAAAAACCCACAAAAAAGCCATAGATGAAAAATCATGTTCTAACATTAGACCTGCTTAAATGGACTCACAGTAAGATGTCAGACAGCCTGCCCTGTATTCAGAAAAATGTTAACCAATTCACCACAAGAAAATATAAATGCAACTGTTTTCAGAATCTTATGTTAGCAATAGCTATGTTATTTGCTTTATTGTTAATCATTTCCATGCCATTGTTTACCTACGTGAATAGAAAAACTGCAGTTATGTTTTGTCACTGTAAATCTGCAAAGGTACATACGATAATAAAACCTTGTTTTGACATATTCTGTTCTTAGAGCTGTGTTTTACCATATTGCTGCTGTCAAATGCTTTGTGCACCCCCCTAGTTTATATTGCAAATGTCAAAGAATTTCTGCAACAGTGGTTTGTAAATGTTAGCAGACTGTACTTTGTATGTATGTTTGTTGGCTTGGATCATTGTTGAAAAGGCTTCTTCGACTAGTTTAGGTACCCACTTAGCACAATTTAATTAATAACTAAACATATTTTACATGTCTTGAGTTAACCATCTGCTTTTTGATAATGTTTATGTAGAACAAAACTCTGTACCTGTATTAAGAAAGACTGAAATAATTCTTTATCTCTTCAAGGCTAAGTTGCGATGCCAGATAGCCTGATTTATTTTAAACTTCTGCAAGCTTCATGAGATGTTTTTTAATGCAGGAAGCTTTCTGGTTCATCATCATCTTTCGGCTTTTCCCGTTAGGGGTCGCAACAGCGGATCATCTCTTTCCATTTCTTCCTATCCCCTGCATCTTGCTCTGTCACACCAACCGCCTGCATGTCCTCTCACCACATCCATAAAACTTATCTTAGGCCTTCCTCTTTTCCTCTTACCTTGCAGCTCCATCCTTAGCATCTTTTTCCCAATATACCCATCATCCCTCCACAGCATATGTCCAAACCAACGCAATCGCGTCTCTCTTGCTTTGTCTCCAAACTGTCCAACATGAGCTGACCCTCTAATATACTAATTCCTAATCCTATCCATCCTAGTCACACCGAGTGCAAATCTTAACATCTTTAACTCTGCCACATCCAGCTCTGACTCCTGCCTTTTTGTCAATGCCACTGTCTCCAACCCATATAACATAGCTGGTCTCACTATCCTCTTGTAGACCTTCCCTTTCACTCTTACTGGTACCCATCTGTCACAAATCGCTCCTGACACTCTTCTCCACCCATTCCACCCTGCCTGTACTCTCTCCTTCACCTCTCTTCCACATTCACCATTACTTTGAACTGTTGATCCCAAGTACTTACTCATTCACCTTTACCAACTCTACTCCCTGCATCCTCACCATTCCTCTACCCTCCCTCTCATTTACACACATATATTCTGTCTTAGCCCTGCTGACCTTCATTCCTCTGCTCTCTAGAGCATATCTCCACCTTTCCAGAGTCTCCTCAACCTGATTCCTACTCTCACTACAGTTCACAATGTCATCTGCAAACAGCATAGTCCACGGGGCCTCCTGTCTGATCTCATCTGTCAACCTGTCCATCACCACTGCAAATAAGAAAGGACTCAGAGCTGATACTTGATGTAATCCCACCTCTACCTTAAACGGATCTGTCACTCCCACTGCAGTCCTCCACACTGTCACACTACCCTCGTACATATCCTGTACCACTCTTACATACTTCTCTGCCACTCGCGACTTTCTCATACAATACAACAACTCTTCTCTAGGCGCCCTGTCATATGCTTTCTCCAAGTCTGCAAAGACACAATGCAACTCCTTCTGACCTTCTCTGTATTTTTCCAACAACACTCTCAGAGCAAACATTGCATCTGTACTGCTCTTTCCTGGCATGAAACCATACTGCTGATTACTAATCATCACCTCCCTTCTTAACCTAGCTTCTACTACTCTTTCCCATAACTTCAAGCTGTGACTGATCAATTTTATCCCTCTGTAGTTACTGCAGCTCTGCACATCACCCTTATTCTTAAAGATAGGTACCAAAACACTTTTTCTCCACTCCTCAGACATCCTCTGACTTTCCAAAATTTCATTAAACAATCTAGTTACAAATTCCACTGCCATTTTTCCTAAGCACCTCCATTCTTCCATTGGTATGTCATCTGGGCCAACAGCCTTTCCATTCTTCATCCTCTAAATAGCTGTCCTTACTTCCTCCTTGCTAATCTGTTTCACTTCCTGATTCACTATCCCCACATCATCCAACCTTCTCTCTCTCTCATTCTCTTCATTCATCAGTCTCTCAAAATACTCTTTCCATCTACTCAACACACTCTCCTCTCTTGTGAGTACCTTTCCCTCACTATCCTTTATCACCCTTACCTGCTGCACTTCTTTCCCAGCTCTGTCCCTCTGTCTAGCCAATCGGTACAGGTCCTTTTCTCCCTCTTTAGTGTCCAATCTCTCATACAACTCTCCATACGCCTTATCCTTAGCTTTTGCCACCTCTCTCTTTGCCATGCGCCTCATTTCCTTATACTCATGTCTACTTTCTTCATCTCTTTGACAATCCCACTTCTTCTTCTTCGCCAGCCTCTTCCTCTATATACTCTCCTGTACTTCCTCATTCCACCACCAGGTCTCCTTGTCCTCCTTCCTCTGTCCAGATGTCACACCAAGCACCTTTCTAGCAGTCTCCCTTACTAGTTCTGCTGTAGTTACCCAGCTATTCGGTAACTCTCCACTGCCTCCCAGTGCCTGTCTTAACGCTTCCCTAAACTCCACAATCACCCTTTTTTAACTTCCACCATTTAATCCTTGGCACTGCTTTCACACTTCTCCTCCTCTTCTTGATCACCAACGTCATCCTACAGACCACCATTCTATGCTGCTTAACTACACTTTCCCCTGCCACCACTTTACAGTCTCCAATCTCCTTCAGACTGGCCCTCCTGCATAGGATATAATCCACCTGTGTGCATCTTCCTCCACTCTTGTATGTCACCCTATGCTCCTCCCTCTTCTTAAAGTACGTATTCACCACAGCCATGTCCATCCTTTTCGCAAAATCCACAATCATCTGACCTTCTGCATTCCTCTCCTTAACACCATACCTACCCATCACTTCCTCATCCCCTCTGTTCACTTCAACAACATGCCCATTAAAATCCGCTCCAATCACTAGTCTCTCACTCTTTGGGTACACTCACCACAACTTCATCCAACTCACTCCAAAATTTCTCTTTCTCATCCATCGCACACCCAACTTGTGGAGCATATGCACTAACAACATTCATCATTACACCATCAATTTCGAGCTTCATAAACATCACTCTGTCAGACACTCTCTTCACGTCTAAAACACTCTTGGCATATTGTTCCTTTAGTATAACCCCTACCCCATTTCTCCTGCCATCCACACCATGATAGAACAATTTGAACCCGTTTCCTAAACACCTGGCCTTATTCCCTTCCATCTGGTCTCTTGCACTCACAATATATCAACCTTCCTTCTCTCCATCATATCAGCTAGCTCTCTTCCTTTACCAGTCATACTGCCAACATTCAAAGTTCCTACCTTCAGTACTACACTCCTAACCTTCCTCCTCTCTTCCTGCCTTCGGGCATGCCTTCGCCATCCTCATCTCCTTCGGCCAACAGTAGCCCAATTTCCGCCAGCACCGGAAGCTTTCTGGTTATACTGTTGTAATTTGGATGATTTGATCAGAAACGTTGTTTAATAAGTAAAATGTCAGAGTGCCGATATATGAATGACAGCGTTAGATCAGAATGCCTTGGTGCTTTGTAGAGGTAAACCTGCCATGCACCTGCTGCTCTGTATCCATTTGTGATCCATGATGCTGTTATTTAGTATCGCTAGCTTTTCAACAGTAAAACTGTGAGTGAGGAAGCCTACTGTGAAAATGCTCACAGTCTTTAGAATCGGAGATGAACTGAAAAGATACAACTTCCACTCTTGGTAGCCGAGTATATTGCTTAATGTGTGTGCTTGGGTGTTAGCAGTGGAGGTGATTGATATGTATCTCACATAAATTTCTGCACTGTGTACTGTATCTGACCCCCCTTCTCTTCTGATTCTGACTCATGTCTTAGCAGTTCTGAATTCTGCAGGCAAAGCTAGCTTATGCATTTGTACTGTCCTGATGATATCCTACCTCAAAGAACAAATCCTTTCGCAGATTTTGGAGTGGAAATAAACATTGGGTTTGTCATTACCTGCTGAGAATGTGATGTTTTTATTTAATTTGTTACCTTTGTCTTGCACTTGCAACTGTACACATATGGGTACTTTCCACAAAGTGATATGGCCTTAAATTTTTTTTTTTAGAGTGGGGGTGTGCACCTCTGCCCCCCCCCCACCATTTCTCCTTACTTTTGCAAATTCCAGTTTCACACCACTTTTGAGACAGGAAGCTGTATTGACAAGTTTTTCTCCTAAGTGAAATTGCTGTTGATAAAAAGAACCACTCCCATGTATGTTTGTGTATGTATGTATGTATGTGCGTATGTATGTATATATATATATATATATATATATATATATATATATATATATATATAAGATGGGTACACTTCTATTCAGAATGAAATATCATAAAGCTAGTTGTCAGAATACCTGTCTGTAAGGTATTTAGTTATAAAAGTTTAATTCTGTGTATTACCTGATTTGACTGTTGATTACATCTATAAACATTCACAGATTTGCAAACAACTTTTGTTTTACTCTACTGATTTATAATGAGTTTCTTACTAAAATGATATTGCTAGATAAGGCTGATATAAGCATTCAGATAATAATCATGTAAACTGCAGAATGTGGGGTGTAGTTGAGGACTTGAGGGCATTGTGTGATTTGTTGGCAGGTAACCAAGTTACTCATGGGGAGTAGTGGTTTCTTTTTTAGGCACAAGTTTAATAGTGGAGGTGTTGCACAGTAGCAACCCGACCCGCCTGCTGCATACCTCTCAACTGTACAGATTTTCGCAGAATGCCTAGATTTTTGGCTCATATTTTTTGTCTGTTCCTCATAAAATTTGTGGTTTTCTGGCAAGTCACTGGGAGGATCTGAGGACTGAAGTCACTAAATAATGACATACGTTTGACTTTCAGACTTCACATCCTTCAGAAAATGTATGTTAATACAAACCCTGTTACTCTAGCAACTTTATACGTTTGTAAGAGCAATATTTAAAATATTTCTGTATTTTGAGCCTTTGTCCCTTCATTTAGTTAGGCCTTGTCCTGATTTCTTGCACTAACAGGTTGAGAGGTGTACAGCAGGGGAGACATCAGTAGACAGTGTAATGAGCCATGGCACATCGGCATTCCTTCAAAAGTTCAAACACATATTTCCTTGAATTGTTTAATTTTCTTCCACATAGAAGCCTGGAGAAGTGAAGGCAGGTGCATAGTGGCCTGAGTACTCTTTCTAGGATGTGGTAAAACTCAAGTTTGTGGTGTAGTTCTGAACTCCACGATCCTTGCTCATAACTGCATTGATGTGTCTTTCTTAAAATGGTGTTCAGAGAACAAGGACGTGTAATCCTCTTAGTGGCTACTTATTCCATGTAATGTGTTACCCAAAACAGGAGATGATAGTTTTGGCATCCGTCAATTTTAAGCTTGATATTAATGAACTATTTTAGCTACTTATCAGAAGATAAGGAAGAGGAGGTGAGAACAGCCAGTTTGCTAGATATTAGAAAAGTCTGTCATGTGTATATCAAAATCATTGCAGTTCCAAACGTTGCATAGCTGCTCAAAAAGTACGAAGTAGCATCAGCTTATGATTTTCACTTATATTCATAACAATTCTGTAGCAGCTTATGATTTTCACTTATATTCATAACAATTCTGTAGCTGAAGTTGCCTTGGCCTCTACCTATGTTTTCAGTAAGTCGTCTTCTTCTTTCGGCTTTTTCCCAGTTAGGGGTCGCCACAGTGTATCACATGTCCACTCATGATTGACAGTGGAGTTTTACAGTGTCGAGTTGCCAGCCTGACGCCCAACCTTCCATGGAAGGCACACACACGCACGCACTCATGCCTAGGGCCAATTTAGAGTGTCCAATCCACCTACAGCATGTCTTTGGGATGTGGGAGGAAACCAGAGCACCCGGAGGAAACCCACGCGACCACAGGGAGGACATGCAGACTCCGCAGAGAAGGCACCCCAGCCGAGGATCGAACCGGAGAACCTCTTGCTGTGAGATGAGTTGATTCATCACTCTTGAGTTCTGAGGACGAAAAGCATCTTTAATTCCCGTCTTCAGAGGAAAATTGAGGGACTCTTTCATCAGTTATTGCTTACATTTCCTCTGGCTAAAACTTTTGTGAATATCATGTGCAGTCAGCTAAAAAAAAAAAAATCACTAACCTAGGGAAAGCCGCCAGCTGTCTGCATTCTTGTCTTTCAAAAGGGGTGAAGAGTAGATACTTTTTCTCTAAGGTTAAACAATTCAGTTTTAATAAATACAAACTGGAGAATCCCACCGGCACCATGTTTGTAGAGCTTTGTATATTATTTATTTTTTGACCACAGTGACCATCATACACCCCTTTCCCCTAACCCTACTTAGACCAGTCAGCTTACTCCATGGACAGAGGCCACTAGGCTGGGGGGGACACAGCTGGTAGCGCATTCAAACATCTTTTGGGTGTGGAGAGGAAGACAAAGCATCCTCATCTAATCGTAGCAGTTGGGAGTTATATATATGTATATGTAGTGTACTAGACTACCTCGAGGGAAGGGGGCATGCAATGACATAAGCAAATACCCAGGGGTGTTTTTGATAATAAAAACATCCCCTCTGTCCGCAGATGTGCATACATGACATTAATGCTGCTCTCTGAATTATACAACAAAAAACTCATACCCTCCCAGTGAGGTAACCATGGTGACCGTTGACAGCTCAAGCCTACTGTCCCCCCAGCCAAATTCCCACTCTTCTCTCTGTCCTTCAGTTTTTTTTTCATTGCCATGGCTTTTCCTTTGTATTCCCATATTTCCTGCCACTTCATGCCCAGTAACCCTTTTTTTGCCATTATCAAAGCCCTTTATAATTCCCAAGTTCCAATCTCCTGCTCTTCACACTTCCTGTTTTCATTGTACTTTTCTGCCATACCCTACTTTTTCTTCTTGGACTCTTGTACACATTCTGTTCTTTCCATAACAGCTGTAGAATATGTACTTAGTTGTTCCACTGTTGTTCTACATTTCTTTTGACACATAGCATTTCCTCCAGCAACCCGTTTTACGGCATTTGGAACTATTTTTTGTTGCTGTGATATGTATTCTGAAGTCATGGTTCCACTGTCATTCTGCATAACTTTTATATTTCTATTTTCTTGCAGTGAAATAGAATGTCAAGTCTACTGTTGATAAATTTGTCTGTCACCAGATATACCAGTGTTTTGCCTTTTACTGGATGTACCAGCGTTGTAAACTTTTCTTTGTGTTCATTGCAGCGGTATGCTTTTCATACCATACTAAACTGTTGCTTTTGTATTTGCTTAGATATCATCCATCATAAATTATGGACAGAAGATTTTGTATTTTACTATTTAAATGTATACATGAATTTTGTTCATCTTAGTTTAATTCATTTTGATGCATTTGTGTATCTTCTTCACTAAAATAATATTCCCCTTATGTTTTGTATATTATATACCCATTTCTTTGTTTGCAGGAATTAATGCATACATTGTGGAGTTTTTATTGCTGAATCTTGTGTGTCTGTAACTTTCTTCTTGGGAATTCCACAGTGGAGATGGTCTGTATCCAGTGACGGTATGGTCACCAAGCTTCGCTTTCAGCTATATAAAACTGTGATCATTTCAGATCACATCTTCCAGCAAATAAATGCTCATAAAATACATAAATTTGCTTCTCAGAACTAATGCCTACCTTATACTGCAGACACAAATGATATTGCTTCTGCATTGTCTGTAGGAATGTGCTCTGGGGATCTTATACTGATGTTCCCTAATAAAAATGACAGCCAGTGTCTTGACTTAGTATCGCTTAACAGCAACTTTTGCAAAACCTTGTCCATGCTGGGCGCAAAAAAAGATTGCCAGCTAGTTTACCTACTTATTTTTTTTCTATATTGTATCTAAATTTGTTTAGTAGGATTTAATGCATGATATAGTAATGACCTATTTCAGGTATGAATACAAATTGATTACAATGAACATTTGAAAATAACAAAAACTTCAAGCTTAACAAAGGTGGAGTCTTGCAAGTTAACATGGTTTTAATCTCCTTTACATGAAAAGAGCTTGCAAATAAGCGCAGCACAAAACTCTCAGACAGAAATTACTGCTGTTACATACTCTGCTAAACAGTCTTCAGAGCCCAGCTATGTACCTGGAACTTGTTTGGAGTTATGGTGCTGGAAAGCATCACAATGAAGCATAATTGCAGAATTCAGTGCAACAGTGCCAGTGTTGATGGGGCAAGTTCTTCTACTGTGTCTCTCAAGTCATTTCAGATCTGAACTACATTTCCATCAGCAGTGTATTACCATTGTAGCTGTGATGTATCACAGAACTTTACCAAGTGAAAAAAAAAAACACTAGACCCTAAAGTTTGTATTCTCTCCATACCACCACCCTTGAAAACTTTAGTTTGGTCAGCTCTGTGTAACAAGTGCATTATTCTTGTATATAGTTAAAATTGTTGTGTCGCCACCTTGTTGCTTTCACAAGAGGAATTCTAAAGAGATATGTACTGTTATATGTTACACTTGATAATTGCATGTGGATTATTTGCTGACATGGAATTTTTTCTTACTTTATATTTTATTGCTCTAGTGTTTTAGCATTGATTTAAAAAGGTGGTAAATATGTAATGTTGAATTGCAGTGATGCATTTTATGATGATCTGAGACTAATTACATAACTTTGTATTGTAATGCTACTTCCAAAACAGGTTTGTATCTCACAACTCTGCAGCAGTTTGAAATGCCCTGTATAATCCCCCCCTACTATTGTAACTACCTGTATAGGTTCACAGGTTTGTACTAAGCAGGTTATCCGAATGTGTATATAGAGCCTACCTATGTACCATAGGGAGGAGAGCTGGTAGATTTGCCTCCATTCTTGTTTAAAAGCCACATTGCCTATCTCAGGAGTAAAAGTATCTGAAGATACCAGATTATCAAGATTTAAAAGTGCCAGAGTCTTACATTGTATAACATGTTCGGGAAGCTTGTTCCACTGTAATGAATCATTTGAGTAATGAACCTATGAGTTGAAGAAGTCTTACAAATGATGTTAGTTGAGAACTTTGAATCAGATTTTAATACCTTTACCAGTGTTTCTGAGGTAGAGAATATCGAGCAGTACAGAGTCGTTCATAGTCCTGAAGACACAAATGAAAGCATTGCGTAAGAGTCTGTATTAGACAGAAAAAAGTGACTGAGATTTTTGGTTTGTCTGGGTAACCAAGTGAGCTAAACCCTTTGATTCTCTTAGAAGACATTGGGGGCTTTCAGGTTGTGTTACGTTTGGTGAACTGTGTATCGATCTGTGTGTTACACTTGAAGATTAGCCAAATAAGGGTAGAATGCAGGGGGGTGCTATGACATTTCTGGCACTAGAAGATATGCCTTTGATAATTAACTGGCCAATGTAAAAATGATTTCCTTACTATGACACTTTATGATCAAATAAGAGTTCATCGTTGAGGAATATATCTAGATCTTTAATGAGTGTCAGTCTTAAACAGAGTTCTATTTATGTGATAATCAGTTGCATAGATTTATTTCCGAAGTGCAGCTGTACTGCTAAGGCTGTGGTCAAAACACAGTGCTGAGATTATCCAGCCCTTCATGAGTAATGTAAGAAGAGTCTGTTGGGGAGTTAAACATGATACTTGCTACCCAGTTTGTAGTCATCTGCATGCAAAGCTTTGCTTAACCACAAACTTTGTATGTTTGCTTTGAGGAGAAGGGGACTAAGTGAAAAGCCGTGTGGTGCAAACCTGTTTTGGAAGCTGATGTCCTTGGGTCTACCTTGAAACAGGATGCTAATAGCAGCAAAATTTTAGCTGATCAGCAAAATGTAAGTTAATATGTGAGTTAACATTATATTGTCTGCGTTTTATTTGTTTTATAGTTATATTTATAAATAGTTAAAAGTTAATGTCAGTTAAAAATATGTTATGATTGAATCGGTCCTTTTTCTGTAGTTGGGTCATTAAATGTGTATGAAATTCACACTTTTATGTATTTATTTTTCTGGAAAACAAGTCTGAAGTTGGAGTGGGAGTCAAGAAAACATCTCTGTGAAAGTTCATAAATAAATGTTACCTGCGAGAATATTTTACAGTACATTTTGTGTCTAAGCACTCTTTTCTGAGGAAATGAAATTTATGCAGGTGTAGATTTGGCAGGAAGGTGTCATATTCTTTGAGGCAAATTGCTTTTCTCACTCAGGCTAGTAGTATTTGTTTTTTTAAATTCCATCCCGAGTCATGCTGTGCTTTCCCATCAAAATTCTTAGAACTTGTACTTATGAATACCACAGACACATTGTCTATAGTAACACTCCCTTAACATGCTGCTACTGTGCTTTGTTACTACACAATACTTTGACTGATTCATTATAGTGTTGTGTCAGCATATTCCGAAGTGTGTATCAAATTGTGTGTCTATTAGTCAGTCAGTTGTATATTTGTTCCCCGTGTATCTCTTGTTCATAAGTCTTCTCTTAAACTTAATTAAATCTCTAATGACAATGGAAGGATCTGATGCGGTATATTGGTTTGTTGCTTTCATGCTCTAGCGACATTATGTTAAAAAAAGAGGTCAAGGCCAGGTTTATCATCATACTATACACAGCAGGTATCACAGATCAATGCTGAATAAAACCTGTCTTTATTCAGACTGCACTGCAGCTGTATTTATTGACATGGATGAAACTTTCAGCATGACAGAGGCAACATGAAGATTCATACATGGTGTTTCTCAATTTTGGCATCAAGAAATACACAAGATAGTACACTTGAAATGGTAGAAACATTTGTCAGTGATGAATTTCTTGATATCAATATCTTGAACAACACAGTAAGTTGGGTATGAGTGGAGACTCAAAGTAATATATTAATGCTGTAACATTAAATAATAAAGCAGTTATTTACTTGGACAAATCCTCAAAACCTACAGTCCCTCCCAGCCTTGTCTCAGTCTAGACTATGACAAACCTGCTTGATTCATCATGGCTCACAAAAATGGCTTACAAAAAAAAAAAATTACTAGGACATTTAAATGTTATCTTCATGGGGGAAGCAGCTGTGTGTTTTTCAAATAGAAGGCACCAAGGTAGCTAGGCTGTCGTATAAGTTTTTTTATTTAAAATTAAAAAATTCTTTCCCAGTCTTTAGAATTTTAGTTATAATTTTGTTAGCAAAATAATTTATTTAAAGGTAGTGATAAAAATAAATGAGAAATCACTGTTAGAAGCTGAGATGTTCGTGCTGTTAATTAGCATGGCTTCTCGGTCCCCTCTTCCCAGATTAACAGACTATGGTTAGTCAGCTCTTGACCTGTTAACTGTGTAAGAGAAACACTTGTAAATGGTTGCCCAGAGCAGACAACCATGGTGTTTATAAGAGTCAATTCTGTGATTTTCAGGGGATGTATGTTATGACCTAGCTGCATTGTATTCCACAAGGACAGGATGCGATTCTGATATGGATTTCTTTTTACCTGAGTATGTGAACATTGTATTTATATTGCGCTATGTACTGCTTGTCACTTTTTAGAACTTTTGTCCCTGGATCTCAGCTGAAAAGGAGTTTCTAACCCAGTCAGACATGCAAATGAATACATTTCTGTGAAAGTTGTTAAAAGTTCTCAAAGAAGGACTGACATTTGGCCTTTTATACATAGATATTGAATGCAGATTTTCACAGGTATTTTATTTTCACATTTTGGATGTTTCATTATATATACTTTGTTTACATTAGACGTGGGTATATGATTTCTTGTTTAGGTATAGAATGCAGCAAATGCTCAGAATATATACCTCCTGAGTTGTAATTATTTTAGAGCTTTATATATATATATATATATATAGTTTTATATATATGTGTGTGTGTATTTATTTCTTCAGAAAAGGCATTTTGTTTTGTCAGTGGAATCATACCATGACCGAAACTCTTCATACTACTAGGTGTCATACTGTGAGGTAAATTCAGCATTGAGCTGCACTGAAATCTTTTGAGGTCTGTCTCCAAGAATAACTAAGCTTTGTCAATAACCCTTGATGGAGGATCTAATGTGCTGCCTGTTATGCATCACATTCAAACTGACAGTCTGTCATATTATATTTTTGTTTCCATTAAGTTTCGATATATGACTTCCTGTCAGTATGGAAGAATGAATGACTTATGAATACATTTTGACTGAGTTGTGATCTTATCAGATTTAAAGCAAGTGTGCGTCAGTTGTAAAGGTAAAAGTGATGTTTCTTTCAGTGCATTTATGTCGTGATGGTTAGAACTGTACATGGTGAGTAATGCTGTATTGAATTTCTTAAGGGCAGAATTGCAGTCTTAGGGTGACTGATATTTGGCCTTTTATACATAAGTACAAAATGCTGGGCTTCACAGGCATTTCACTGTAGCAGTTATGTTGCTTTATACTCTGTTTCTTCATTGATATGTTGCATGACTGTGGGGCATGTGACATGCATGTAGAATACAGCTTTAATGAGCTGTCATTGCACTTGAATAACTAATCGTATGTATTTCACCAGACAAGATGATGATTCAGTTCATGATCAAAACTTTATGTGCTATGCAGTATAGGGTACTGTGCTGGGAATCGGGATTGAGCTATACTGTAATCCCTAAAGGTAAAATAGTAGTCGTAGGTGCATTGTGTATCTGATTGTCCAGCGGTAATTCATTGAAAGTTTTATCAAGAACCCCTAAATGAGGACTGAGGTACTGCCAATGTAGAACTTCTGTGACTGCAGCCATAGCATCACTGAAACTCTCTGAGATGAAGAGTACAGTATGGTGCAACTAAATTTAACAGTGAGCTGCACTGTATGAATGGTAGTTTATATGTATTTTATACCCTAGTATGCTGTTTTTATTTCTTGAAAGATATATTAGAAACTTTCAAAGGGGGGAGGGTGATGATTTGTCCTTTTGTAGAAGTGTACCAAGTGTTTGGCGTAATGAGGATTTTACTGTCACAGTTTGGCATGTTGCACTAGACTTATTTTCTGTTGGGGTAGGTGTGTGACTTCTGCTTAGGATGGAGATTGCAGCATATGTGCATACTGTATCTTTACTGATTTGTCATTATGTCAGAAGTAAGCCATGTACCCTTCTCCTAGGGCACTAAGCAACCCATGTTAAATTAACATCACAACTCCTGAAGGAGGGACTGCACAAGGTGGATGGGAGTGAGTATCCATTGCTGGCTTGCCCATCCTGGGGAGGGAGGAGGCTCTGGTTCAAAGCCCAGGCACTGACAGTTAATGCAGAGGAGTGAAGCTCTCATTTGTTTGAGCTGCTTCCTATTCTGAGGGTACAGGGTTTGAATCTTTTCACCTTCATTTGTCTGCTGCGTGACCTGAGCAAGTCACTTACCAGACAGTGCTTGAGGGCAGTTAGAAATTTGGGATAAGGTCCTTAAATATTTCCTGGACTACATAACTAGTAACTACATGTGATACAACACATCTAGTGACAAGGCTGACTCATGTGTACAGAATACATTTTTGGGGGTTGAGGATTTGTATAAGGGTTAAGGTGTTTACCTTAGAGACACAAGGTACAGGTTTTGATTCTCACCTTTGAAAGGAAAATTGGCTAGGCTTAAAATGGCCCACAAGGGCAGCTAGCCTAGTACTTATCTAGGAACCGTTGATGTCTAGTGCTAGTTTTTACACCTGTGGATCATGAGCCTGTTAAGCACACACAGCCAAGCTATTTTTGCTGAGAACAGCCCAGAAAGTACCATGTATGTTGGTGGTACACATGCATCAAATAGGTAGGAAGCAATTGTGGAGCTCAACAGAGCTGACATTGGTGTTGAGGACTCCAGAAATAAAGGATGTGCCCTCTCTCTCTGTTTCTCAAATGAATGGAATGATGACCCCTTACAGACAGGAAAGGAATGGGCCATAGGGCATTCTCCCAGGCTGGTAGTTAACCTGATATCACTACATGAGAGGAATGAATCCGTCAGTGGGGCAAAGGAAGGGGAGTCATTGAGCAAGACCCACTGGATGGGGAAGAAATAAACCAAAATTGTATATTTATTGGATTTTCGATTGATCATATTGAAGATTAGAATTTAATGTAGGCAGTATTCGCCTTTCCTCACCTGCTTTCTACTTTTACTAACTCCTCTTGTGTACTTTTCCACACCGCCTATCTCTTATTTCTCCTGCCCATATATGTAAAATTATAATTTGACAAGTTAACCCTCACTGCATATGCCAAATTGTTTTGTAATAATATATAATTACTCTCTATTTTATTGATTTCAGGTTCTTTTGTAGTATAGCTGCCTTTCTGTTATTGTCTGTCCGTATTGAGCAAAGTTGGCAGTGCCATGATTGCTCCCCAGGCTAGTGAAAGCGGATAAGGTATACATACTAAACCTCTAGAGTACTTGATAATAGTTTTCACTCTTACAAACACTGGCTAATCTACAATGCATGTACTGTACCTGTGTACTATGTATGTATTCTACCTATGTTCCAAATTTCAGCTGTACACCACAAATCTATTAATTACCTTTATTTTTAAATTAATATTTTTTTTGTTCTCTCCACTGTAACTGTTGATGTGCCACATACCACTGTAAAAATATGTCTTTTGTAATTTGTTTGTATACTGATCATGTCTAACTAAATGTGTCTAATTTTTCTTTGTGGAGCTTTTCTCCCCAGGCCTCTGCTGAAAAAGGGCCTTTTCAGCTCAGTCAGACACCCCCGGTTAACAAATGTAAAATAAAATAAAAAAACTGAATAAATTGTAACTTTATGCTTCACATTTTTCTGTATTGTTTAAAATTTATTTTGCTATTGGAGCTTTTCTCCCCAGGCCTGCCCTGAAAAAGGGGGCTACCACAGTCCTGTCAGACAACCAAAACAATACACTTGATAGAAAAAAACTAACGGAGTGTCAGAGATTGGGCTGTGTATGGTGGGTACCACTAGCAGTCCTATGTTATTGATTTTATTGCCATTTGGTTAACAGTAAACTGTACATATTTTGAAGCTGACAGATTTAGTTTGTATTTGAATGATACATTATTTTGGTCTTCTGAAATCAAAACTAAAAGTACTGTTTTTCTCTGAAAAAAAAATATCTGGCATTTTAAATGTCACCAAGATGTCTGTATTTTGCTTGTTTTCATGGACCCAAGCAGCATATACTCATGGTTCTGCTGTCTGCTTTCCCTGCCTGCTGTTAGGTCATGTAGTGGTCTTTTCCCTAACGTTTTGTAAAAATATCTTGGAACAGTACAGATATGTTGGCATTTGTAGGTAGTGTCAAATTCAGACTAGACTGGCCTTTTGAATTTGACAGACTGCATCATTTACTAAAATAGTCAGTTGAAAACAAAAGCATAGTTTTTTCAGCCCTCTTCAGAGTAACAGCAGCAAAAAAAAAATCAACATATAAATGTAATAGTGCCGTCATTTCAGACTTTTTTCCATGTGAAAATGCTATTTTTGTTCTTGTATGTTGTGACGTAACATTTCTGTCATTAAAATTCCAACTGCTACTTTGTCTTTTATGATAGGAGATTAATATAGTGAATCTGTAAATGTAATTATTCCAGTAACATCTGAAAATCATGAGAGAAGATAGAGATACTGGCATTTATATACAAGGATAAAAATACATGTCCCAAACAGCGTGTTCATTTATCAGTATTGTCGCTGAAGAGGTGGGATGTGGAGGATGAGAATCAGCAATTTGGCAATGGTTCTCACCCATCCTGGCAGAAGGTAGACAGTTTGGCTGGCTGCATTGGTAACAACTCCAGGAATGTAAGGGCATCACCTTCTACAATGTTCCCTCTCAAGCAGAGCCACAGAAGTGATCCCCGGGGTGAATTTCCTATTTCCCATCCAGTCATCAAGATTTTTCTTGAAGAGTGCTAATGAGGAGCTGTGTTTGACATAGGTTGTCTGTTTCAGAGTATGGGAAATATCTGGGACAGGAATCTATCCCTCCAGCATGTTCTGTTGATTGTGGTGACAAGGTTTAGGTCCCTAGAGCGTGTAGCTCGGAGGGATTGGGATTTCTTTAAGTGGAGCATGTCCAACAGCTCTGGGTTTGACCTAGCTTTGTATGTTAGGCAGAGATCACTTCTGAGTAGGTGATATGCAACAGAGTAAAGCTGGAGTATTTTGAGACTGTCTGCATAGGGAATCTGTTTGAGGCCAGTAATCCTCTTTGTGAGGTATTTCTGCGGCCTTTCCAGTTGTTGTAGATGTCTTGTGAGGTACATACGTTGTACTCTATAATGGCTCTAATGAGTGATGAGTAGAGGGGAACAATGACCTCTTTTTTTCTGGATGAGAAACCTTTTGTAATGAGGTGTGCCACGTAGAAGGATTTCCTGACTACTGTGACTATGTGATTATCAAAGGAAAGACTACTGTCCACCTGTAGGATGTCCACATCATTAGGAGTTTTGATTATGGTTCCTAGTTTGCAGTCATCTGCGAAATTAGTTAGCCAAAGACCTTCTGTGTTAGCCTGTACTTCAGAGAAGTAGATACCAAACAGGAGAGGACCCAGGACTGAACCCTGTGGTACTCCACTTGTCACTGGTCTGAAGTCGGATTTGGAGTCTGCTACTTTCACAGTGTGGGTTCTGTCAGTAAGGCAGTTGGTAACCCATCTTGTGATATAGGGATTTATACCTAGTTTAGTGAGTTTATCTATAATTCCAGAGTGGGGGATGGTGTCAAGCCTTGGCGAGATCTAGATAGGATGTGTGAACCACCTTACCCTCATCTATGGATTTGGTGACTGCTTCAAAGAAGTCTATCAGGTTTAGGAGATATGATTTGCCTTTTACAAACCCAAACTGTGTGGGGTCCAGAGTTTGGAGATTACCAATGTCTTTGTTTATGAGTTCCCAGGCTCGTCATGCTAATGGGGTGGTAGTTCCCCAGGGTCTGTCGTGGCTCCCCCTTTGTGGAGTGGGACAACCGTCGCAGTGTGCCATTCAGTACGCTGAGGTGAGGCTATGATTGAACATGGTATTTAGGTGGGGTGCCAGTTTATTCTGTAGTTCATGTCGAATGCAGCCTGGGATGTTGTCAGGTCCCATGGAGAGTGGCTTTGGAGAGTGAGGTTTTTACCTGTGCAGCCTTGATTACAGGAACTTTGCATTCTTCCGGTATAGAGATGGGCCCTTTAGGGGGTGAGAGGGGGTAAAGTTAGCACTGAACCTATCTGCCAGGATGTTGGCAATAGCAGTTGGTTCTGTATATTTAGTGCCATTGTGCTGTAACTCAGAGCAGATCTGAGTGTTGCCATTGAGATTTTTGACATAGCTATAGAATGCTTTGTGGTTGTCATTAGAATCATTGGCAATTTTGTTTTCATAACTAGCTTTGGAGGATTTTATGAGGTATCTCAGCTTCTTACTGAGCTCTTCCAGTCATGGGATTTTACTCTTTTGTGCAACATTTTCTTCTGTTGTAGAGTTTGTTTATGGCAGAAGACCACCAGATTGGCTTCCTTTTTTTGGAGGATAGCATCTTGGTTCTGTTAGGGATAGCACGATCCATGCACTCGTGTAAGTGCTTATAAAGTGTATTTGTGTAGGATTCAACAGTTGTACCTCTATTGTCCATCTGCATGGGTGTCGTGAAGTTGCCACTTCTGTCTTAAGAAGCTTGAAGTTGGCTTTGGAGAATTTTTTTACGGTTGTTTCCCTAATGGGGGTGGGGGTGGGATGTGGATGTCTAGGGTGATTAGCTTGTGGTCGGATCTGACCAACGAGGAATTGACCTCTGGTGTGGAACACCGGTCACCCATGTTGGTAATGATCGGGTCTAGGATATTGCTGCCCCTGGTGGGGGTGTGGATAAGTTCATCCAAGGCGTTGGAATTTATGAATTCCAGAAAGCGTTGAGCAAAAGAGTTGGTACATGAGTAGTTTTCCCAGTTAATGGTGGGGTAGTTGAAATCGCCCATTATTAGGGTGTTGGGTTGTACCCTAATATTTTCCAGTGTATCAAGAAAAGAGGAGTGGGAATCCTGGGGCATGGTGGGGGGTCTGTAGCAAGCTACAATTTGGATTGCGGTCTTGCCCAGAGTTAGTTGCACTTGGATAATCTCGGATGCATTATGCTGAGCAACTAGCTTGGAGGTTGGACATCCTTAATGAATACGAACACGCCTTCGCCTTTAGTGTTTCGGTCAGGATTAGGTGGCTGAAAAGTGTGGTATGAATTATAGCCTGGTAATGCAGGGGTGCTTTCAGGAGCTTTGAACCAGGTCTCTGTTACTGCACAGATGTCGATGTTCTCCATTTTAAGGAGTGCCTCGAGTGAGTGCATTTTGAGGTTTAGACTTCTAGCATTGAGAAGAATTACCCTCAGATTTTGCTTGCTTGTACCTGTTACGGTGGTGAATTTGTCATTTGAACCTTGGCTACAAATGGCACTATAGGGGTGGCAAGAGCCTTTGTCAGTATCTGGAATCCCAAGGGCGACAGGTGCAGGCCATCTCTGGCAAAGCATGTTGTCTGTCGATCATGTCATCCCAGGCAGACAGATACTGGATTCCCTTAAAATGACACCAGAAGCTTAGCCAAATGTTGAAGTCAATCATTTTGGCCTTGTACTGTGGTATCATTCTGGGTGATGGCAGGATGCTGCTCAGGGCTAGGGTCATACCTACCTGGGCTACAAGATCGGAGAGCTCCTCCATGTCTCTTTTCATGTAGTCCAGGGAGGTACGTCTCTGGTCATTCACACCAACATGGACAATGTCAGAGTCATATTTGTACTTGTGGAGTGACCTGAGTGCATGTGTTATGTGGCGGATCCTGGCACACGATAGGCAGCTGACAGTAACTTTCTCCTTGTTTAGCCTGGTGACTGGAACATCAGTATGCCTGACTATAGTCACCTATGACTAGAGTGTTGGGTACGTTATGCCTTATGGGCTGTAGTTGAGTGGCACACTGAGTTTGTGGGCTATGTGTCATTTGGGTTGTGTTGGGGGGGGGGGGGTTGCTTGCATTTCTGCTTTGGAGGTCTCGGTTGTTTGGGCAGATTTTTATTGAGAGCCTCCGCGAATGTATGCGTGTGTTTTGTGCTTCTATGTGTTTGTTTTGGAGGTGTAGGTTTTGAGGGACTATGTGATGAGTTTGGTGAGGTGCAAGTGTTTACCTTTTGTCTAGTCCAGTCTTCAGTGAAGAGAGCTTTGTTTCCAGTTTGGCTATATAAGTGCATCTCTCTCAGGTTGTAGTGTTGGGTGGTAGGAGGAGAGGGTTGTCTGTGTACATGAGGCACTTGCTGCATTGCCCCAAGATGCCCAGATTCATCAGGTAGACAGGAGAAAACACCGGGAGCTCACCTTTAGACATGCCTGGATAAGTGCTAAAAACTGTTTTCCTCTAGACAAGTGAGGAAAGTTGAGTGCTGTGGTAATTTGTAGCTTATTTAGTGCCTACAACGAGTTCTGAACAAGTGCTGAGCTCAGAGAAACAGATTTGAGTGCTAAAAGTAAAAAGCTGGCTAGTTGTAAGGGAAAATTTGAAGAGCACACTTTATGGAGCCAGGAATAGTTTAACCCTGGTTAAGCGCAGGGGGGGGGGGGCTCAGGAGCTTACGAACAGTCCTGGATACAGCAAATCTGTATCTGAACTAGACGTGTTACAGGAAAGGGGGGAAACAAGCTTAGAATTTTTTTTCAGTAAAGTGGAAATGGAGAAAGCTGGAACAGAAGTTAATTCAAGGTTAAGAATCTGAGCTGGTTGGCCTTCACAAATGTTCTCTCTCTATTACATTGAATGAACTAATGACACTAGACTGGGAGGAGTGTCCCAGATCAAATGTTAGAGTACGGGCGGGCAACTGCAAAGCCACCAAGTATAAGAACACCACAACAATGGGGGGGGCTAAACCTATTACAGCTACTAGCTGTAAGCCACTAAATGAAAGTTTTAAACAGATCAAGGAGCAAGCAGACTCTACAGAATGCTTTTAACTGCAAACAGACTAGACTAGAACACAGAAACCTCAAAAAAAATTAAAAATGCACAGAAAAGCACAGATAGAGCACTCACAAACAGAAAATACAACTGTAAGTATGAAAAGCAGTTTACAGTTAAGTAATTCGGTAAACATGCAATTAGAGTAATGAAACAGTATCTAGCAATGAAAATACAGTTAAACAGTATAAAACAGTACATAAATGCAGTGAAACAGTAAAAAAGCTTTATAACAGTGCAAAATGTAGTAGATTAACTGTATAGCACAATTATAAGCGTTACAGAAGGTGCAATTCAATGAAATAAGTGCAAGAAATAACTTATCCTGCTCTTGGAATCTTAAGGAATTTTTGCTTAGCTTCAGTAATGAATTACCATCCACAGCCTGATAAGTACAAGCACAACCTTTTCCAGACACAGGGTTTATATACCAGTAAGGATGGAAGAGTTAGAAGATCAAATTACTACTCAGTCCTATTAGCCCCTGCTATTACCCAATCACTCGTACTACAGAAGGCCAGGAATCTCAGTTACTCTCAGTAATAATGAAGACAGACTGTCAGCAGAAAATGGCTGCCAGAAACACAGGAAACTCAACAAACAAAACTAGCAGGCCTGGACAAACAGGAGGCCTCTATCAAGATTACGCCACCTGAGCAGAACGCAGAAACCTCAATTTAAATGCATAGAAAGAGCACTCACAAAGAGAAGATACAAGTCTCAGTATGAAAAAGCAGTTTACAATTTAGTAATTAAATAAAAATGCAATTATAGTAATGCACACTGTTACAGCTACTAGCTGTAGCCACTAAATGAAAGTTTTAACCAGATCAAGGAGCAAGCAGACTCTAGAGAATGCTTTTAACTGCAACACGCACTAAACTAGAACACAGAAACCTCAAACAAATCAAAACTGCACAGAAAAGCACGGATAGAGCACTCACAAGCAGAAAATACAACTCTCAGTATGAAAAAGCAGTTTACAGTTAAAGTGTGTGCCACTTAGGCAACAAGGGGTTGTGGGGATAGCACGCATTCAGTGCCTGTGAACAGCGGTTATGGAGCTCACAAGCTAGCAACAGAAGAGGTTTAGGTAGAAAAATGGGAGTCTACTGGTCCAATCAGTCACACTTCTTACATTTAGTCCAGTCACTCGCACCTGACTCTTACCTTTAAGGGACTGTACGGGTTCATTATGCTGTCACGTCAGTTAGGCAATGAATAGAATATACAGCTGTCCTTTTGCCCAGGGAGCAAATGGGTCTGTGAGGGGCAGACAAGGGAGCCACTGAACAAGTCATGTGGACTGGACAAAAAAAAAAAGCAGAAATGCAGATATCAAGGGTATTGTTTGCTGCTTTTTCCTAAGTGGTTGTGTACATCATATAAATATTTACCAGTCTGCACACCACTCTACTACATAAGTTGAAACAGTGTTACAATAGAGTAAATACATTTGCTGTTAATCTCCCCCACAGGTTCCACCCCTACTTGGCACTCAAAGAAATGCACTGACCTCAACTCCCTTACTACTTTTAAGTGCTTCCAACTTCTCACTATACATAACATTATCAATAAACCTCTGAAAAGTCCAGTCTCCAATGGGGTTATCAAACCCTACACTTCTTCTAGATGCCTGTGCTGTACTGACAAACACTTAAATGTATAATATGTATATTAGACTCGTGTTTGCGTGCAGTTCACTGGAGCTGCTCAATGTTTGACAACTTTAGACAGAGATCTGGAGTGCATCTGCACTGAAATCCAAGGCATCCACTAAAAGAACTGTAAAATAAGTATATTTTAAGCCAGCACTGCAGTTTAAATGTATTCAATTGAATTACTGCTTCATTTTTGCTGTTTGTGACCGCTTTTTACTCTGCACTTTGAAATTGTGTATATTGTCTTATGTAGCATAGGCTCTAGACTGTTTGGTATCACTGTGCTTTTAAACTAGCCATCTTACATTAAGAGGTCCTCCCTGCACCCTTGTGGAAGAAGTGTGTAGCTCAACACCCATCTGAGTTGGGGATTGCTGGAGAAAGGTTCAGTTTGTGGCTTTACCATTGCTATTTGTGTTACAACCTCTTAAATGTCACCTGTATATAAGCCTCACATGTGCCTGTTGCTGCACACTCCGCAGCAGGGTTTAGCAGTGTCCTGTATAGATGCAAACACATGGAAACATTATTTTTATGTAGAGATCCTTCAGTAGAACCCCCCCCCCCCCGGCTTCCCTGCTGAGCAAAGGGCTACTCAGTTGCACTCTAAGCAGCGTTCTCACACTTATCCACAACCTACTATACACCCACTGCCTTTGCTACTCCAAGTCAAACTAGCCCACTAGTTAAGCCAAAGTCCTATGTCCAGCTAGCCCACTTCCTTCCCAGATACCACATTCATAAAAATCCTGCCACAATGGACGGGCAGTTTCCCATAATTTCTCCTGCCAGCATGATTGATATGGGCATCTTGAGGCAATGTAGCAGTTGCTTCATGTATACTGATAACCATTTACTCCTAAAGCAAACTAACACCTTGTGTGAGAAATGCAAATACACTGTGGAATTGGAGTCAGTTGTCTTTCATAAAAACAAATTAGACATCAAACAGGTTGTCAGCCGACACGCTTCACCTCTCACGCAAACCTCATCTGTCACACACAATAAGGTCATGACGCACAAGCCCACATATACAAAGGTAGTCACTAAAAGCCTACCAAAAGAACAGAGACCTCCCAAATGCACACCACCCCAAGCTCACCACTAAGCAAAATGAAACCACTACACATATCAAGACACACACAAAAGTCTGAACAAATAAGTCCCTAAGGCAAAACACATCAAATGTCTTGGTCAGAGGCAACTCCATAGTAAGACACACAGACGTCCCCCTCAGCAGACTTGACAAGGAGAACGTCCCAGGATCCATCAAATCATGCAAGCACTCAGGTCACTCAGCAACAAGTACTGTTATGACTGTGTCATAGTCCATGTTGGAGTGAATGACTTGAGACGTACCTCTCTAGACTATATGAAGAGAGACTTGACGGAAGTCTCTGATTATGTGTCCCAGACAGGTATGTCCATAGCCCTAAGCAGTATCCTACCCTCACCCAGGATGATGCCACAATATAAGCAAGAAATTATTGACTTCAACAATTGTCTTAGCTTCTGGTCTCAGTCCAAGGGGATCCAGTGTCTGTCAGCCTGGGAAGATATGGTAGACAGAACTTGCTGCTTAGCTAGCCCCTAGGCTTTCGGATACTGGCAAAGGCCCTTGCCACCCCTTAGTGCCTTTTTTGGGCAGTGTCAAAACAAATTTTCCAACGTAACAAAATCTAAATGAGACAAACTCAGGGTCATGCTGCTTAATACTAGGAGTTTAAACATGAAACTACACTCTCTGGAAACACTTCTTACCTTGGAGGATGCTGACATCTGTGCAGTTACTGAGACATGGTTCAAGGTCAGTGAGAGCACCCTGGCAGTGCAAGACTACAATGACTTCACGCTCATTTTGAGGTCTGAACGTGTGGAAGGAACCAAAGGTGGAGGTGTATCCATCTTCATTAAAACCAAATACACTTAGAGACTGGTCAAACAGCATGACTCTCGAACTACTTCATGTCCAATTAACTATTGGGAAAGTACCGTACCACATCATTGCTAGCTATAGATCCCCACCAAGAACCGGGATAAGTACACTGCCTACCTTGATTTACTGGAGTCGCTCGCCATACAGCCCAACACCTTACTCATGGGAGATTTCAACTATCCTTCCATAGACTGGTGGACACACATGAGCAAAAACATGCTCGCTCAAAGGTTCCCAGACGTTAACACAAATGCTCTGGAATAGATATTCTGCACCCCCACTAGGGGCTCTAATGTTCTGGACAGAGTACTCACCAACATGGGGGGGTTATTGCACTTCCCCATGTGTGATGCCCTCCCTGGTTAGGTCAGACTACAAATCCACCTACTTTGAAGTAACTGCTGGAACGGACACCCTCACAGGAACAAAAATTATAATAAACTTCACCAAAGCTAACTACAGCCTACTAAGCATTTGTATAAAAAGTTTCATACCACCCGCAACAGATATCAATGATCAGTATGCAGAAGTATATGCAAATGCCCTGTACAAACACTTAAGCATCTGCATAAACTCTGCTGTACCTGACTGGATCAAAACCAGGTCCTCCCATAAAAACAAGCCACAGTGGTGGACTTCAAGTATACACAGATTATATAACAACAGAAAGCAACTGTTGTCCAAAAGCAAGAAGGATATCACTCTGCAGAGGAAGAGTCCCCTCCTAAACCTAAAAAAGAAAATCAGAAATCTTGTTGTGTCTTCTAAAGCAAATTATAAAATTAAAATCACATCCCTAGCCAAGGATAATCATAAGGCATTATTTAACTTCATCCAAAGTCTAAAAGGGAATGCCCAGCTATGTGCTGAACTGGTTGTAGATGGAATCAATCATACTACACCTGCTGACAGATTCAGCGCAAACTTCATCATCCTATCCCCACCTATCGTATGCCAAAGCATACCTGACACTAGCCCTCTGCCTAGTATCTCTAGAGAACAGGTCATCTCTGCCCGCAGAAAAGCTAAAAACACAGCCTCAGTGGGGAAAAGATAATATCCTAGGTTATTTGCTAAACAATCTAAAGCCAGACCTAGCAGACTCACTTGGTATTCTCTTTAGTCATAGCTTGAGAACTGTCTAGGTTCCTGCAGAATGGAGAACAGCAACAGTAAATCCCCCTGCACAAAGGGAGCCATCAACTGACCCTTTGAACTACAGACCCATAAGTGTAACCAGCCTCATGTGCAAGGCCATGGAAAGAATTATAATGAACATTATCAACAAGGACACAAGTGACCTCCAAACACTGGACCCAGCCCAATTTGGCTTTAAGGGTAAATCATGCTTATTAAACCTGATAACTTCTTTGAAAATGTCACCAAAGCCATGGATGAAGGTAAGACAGTGCACAAAGCCTGTCTTGACCTTGCCAAGGCTTTTGACACAATTCCCCACTCTGGCATCATTCAGAAACTCTCCTAGCTGGAGATTAACCCTTACTTTACTAGATGGGTAGGCAGTTGGCTCACTGACGGAACACACACTGTCAAATTTGGTGACTCCACCTCCACCAGTAGACCCATTGCTATTGGAGTACCACAGGGGTCTGTGCTTGGGCCCCTTACTGTTTGACATCTTTTTGTCAGAAGTCCAGTCCAAAGTAAACTGCCTGTGGCTCACCACATTGGCTGATGATTGCAAACTGGGAGCAATCAGAGTGTCCCCCAATGATGTCAACATATTACAAGAAGGGCTAACACAAAAAATGATTGGTGCCAAAGCCATGGTCTAAAACTAAATGCGAAAAAAATGCATTATTATTCCCTTTGGTAAAACATAATTCCCTTCATATTACAATATTGACAGCATCCCCCTGAGTTCCAACCCTGGGGTATGGGACTTGGGAAGACAGGTTGATAATTTGAACTTTAACCACCAAGTTTCCATAGTGGTAAGGAAAGCCTTCTGTGCAGCGCACTTCATAAGCAAGGACGTAGCATCTTGGTCAAGGGATGTTATAACAACACTGTACTCCAATGTCATCAGACCACTAATAGAGTATAATCTACCCTTTTGCATGTATCTACTAAGAAGATACAAGGACTCCAAGCCATGACCTATGTGGACAGCTTAAGAGCCCTGCCACTTTACTCTGTATCTTATTATCTGATGAGAGCTGACCTTGTGCCTAGCCTATAGGGCAGTCTCCAACCATGCCCTAATGAAAATGCTGCACATCTGCTAGTCAAATGGATCAAGAGTCACTCACTCCAGGGATCTCAGCCTAGCTTATGAAATTAACAGAACATGCTGAAGAGACAGATATGTCTCCCAGAGACTGCCACTTCTTTGGAATAGACTACCTTTTCATGTAAAACAGAGCTCCTCACTGACCCTATTCAAACCCAACCTAGATAATTGGATGGGAGACTGCAGATTCGCCCCTGGGGTGGCACACATGTCCCTCATGGACAGGGATAGCCCGTGTTGATCTCTGACCCACTCTGTTCTTAAATTTGTTCTGCAAACTACCCAAAAAGAACAAATGGGGATACTTGGGAATAACATGGTTAGGCTTGTAATGGCTCTAGGGCCGCTAGTCTAGTAACCTCCAATTAACCTATAAATCCAAAAACTCTATTGGTGACTCCATGTACTTCAACCAGGTTGCTAAAATTTGGAACACTATCCCCCTTCATCTTAAACTTGAACATCCTTAAAAATTCTTCAAAATGCATATAAAGTCATGTTTACTCACCTCCTGGTTCTGTTCCTAGATGAGTCCTATACTGCACGCTGTTACCTTTCTAGCACTTTCCCTATCTCCTATACCTTAAACGGTCCTATACTCCTCCCCCTTCCCCTCACGCTGTCATTATTGCTGCATGATCTCCTTTGTCTTCCTCCAACACTGTTTTTCACCCCATCTATTCATTTCTTTGCACTCTTAAGTTAGTATGTTACACAATTTATACTTATATTTACCTTTATTAACAACAACAACAACCTTTATTAGTGATTCACGGAATGCTTTTCCATTGCCCAAATGTTGCTACAATCCACATTCCTCAATGATGCATTTTGTTTCCTGTTTCAGATTTTTTTTAAATTATGCCTACTTCGTCGTCTACCATTTCAATTTATATGGCTCTTTGTTGTGCTAACTTAACTTAATTGCAGTACGACCACATGTCCGATTATGTACTTTTGTATTTTTATTTATTTATTTTTTTTAATTATCTCAGTTGCACTTAACTGTATAACCTGTATATCTGGAGATTTTCTTCCTAGGCCTCTGCTAAAAGGGTGTCATGCCCAGTTGGACTTTCCTGGTAAACACATTAAATAAATAAATAAATAAAATAGGTTATTCACAAGAGGAACAGTGCAGCAATATTTAAAAAATATAATAGTGAATATTGGAAGTTACTAAATGCTTTGTAATTGTATTTTCACAAATACAATTATTTTTATGTGATATTAGCAGTTTAAGCCAGTGGTCCATCTCACCCAACTGAAATGGGTCATTGTTATTAAATCAAAAGATGCTTTAACAAAGTATTAGTTTAAGGGTGTGCACACTTATGCAACCAACATATTGTACGTTTTTTATTTTTTATATTTTTTCCCCTAACAGATTTGTTTGTTTTTCAACTGAATTGTACAGGTTATAAGTCACATTAAATGTGGGAAAAGTTTTGAAATTATTTATTGTGGTCTCATTTTTTATATCACAAAAACCTGGCATTTTAACATGGGTATGTACACTTTTTATATCTACTGTATATGTTTAAATTCTATAATATACTAATTTTTGTAAATTCTTATACTGTAGTTAAATGTATCGTTTTGGCCTGTGAGATTATTGAAAAGGGTTCCATAGTCCAGTTTATTTCCATGATTAACATGAAGGATTGACTTATGACCTGATTCTATTAGCAGCCTGGATGCTGCTGGAGTTGACTGAATTGGTGTGGCAGGATGAGGCTATTCTTTTTAACTTGTAGCATTAGAGGGAGGTTTGGATATGGTGGGGGCTTGCCCAGATACAATTCCCAGGAGTCAACACAAGTGGGGTATCACCAAGCAGTATAGGTGGGCAGGAGACAGATAATATGGCACCCCAAAAGTGGGGTTCATCTCCCTTTCAGCTCTTCATTGTACGTCAGTACTGGCTGTGTCACCAAGCACAGCATAAGATGGGTTAAAGGACCAAAACACAAGTCACCCATTCTACCAGTGGGTCGCAGTGTGATATCCCCATTTGCGGTCCCTTCCTCTCTCTCGTTATGGGCATTTCAAAGCCGAACAGCCTTGAAGATCCATACAGGAGGGAGTCATCTAAAGTGCAATACATTTGTGGTCAGCCAGTAAGGGGTTCCCATTGTATATAAGTGTGCGATCTTCAGAACAGCAAAAATGTAAGTGCAATTAGCTGAAAATGCATGCTAAATCTAACATTGCTGTATCTCAAGAGAATTCCCTTTCCTGCAAGACACATTATCCTCAAAGTTAGTATAAACAGGTCACAGGGTTGTGAAGGTTGTAGGAAGGGTAGCCCCCTACAAAAAATGCTTTTAATGTATATTTTTGAGAATCTCCATACGATTCACAGAACGTTAAAAAAACTGTCAAATCTCAAACTCCCAACATATCATTTCCAAAATGAGTAAATCAAAAAAAGAGCATAAGGTGATATAAATTCATCAATTACCCCAGCAAGTCAGTCCTGTGGGTCATTAAGCTGACTGCAGAATAAAAAAAAAAAATAAAGCTATATAAATTTCTTACTTGCAGTATCTGAGATGTTGTTCCAAATGTCATGCTTCGGTACATTGCTTGTTCAAATGCACTTTGTATGTCATCTGACCTTTTAACTGGCTTGGAGCAGAATTATAATTGCAGTGGCAGCATTTGAAGAGTAATTAAGATCAGAAAAAAAGGAATTGTGTTGCACTGGATGATGGCCTAAGAGCTCGCTGTCAGAAAGCCATAACACTTGGTGGTCTTGGAAGTGTTCTTTATGCACTGTTCTCTTATGGTGACCAGCAAGTACACTGCCAAAGCAGAGTTTGCTATGCTGGATCCCACTGCATACTTTGAATTGTTACTTCCAGTTGTAGCATTTCCTCACTGATTTGCAAATTATAATGTCATCTTTTGGCCCAGTCCTCAGTTGTTTGACACATCTCCTGTTTTTCACTTGGTAGCAGATAAGCAGTGGCCCATTCCCCTAGGATGGGCAAGATAACATTACCTGCTTCTTTTTATTCCATTAGCAGCACCTGTACTGCAGTGCTTGTTAGTTAAACCTTGGCCTCCAATGCTGCATCTAGAGTGGCAGTCCTCTGCCTCAGCCATTTTTCTTTTGTATTAACAGTGCAGCAAATGCTATCAGAAGTATTGCGTTATGTTTCCATGTGAGATAGTTGCCTACTGGTTGGGATTTTTCTCTTTCCTTCCTCTCCTTAGCAAATTTTTTTTTCAGAGTGGGCCATACATTCAGAGCAGTTGTGATGCACTGAAATTAATTATTGCATCTAGTGCCTAGCAGCGCGTGCTGTTCGATACCTTTTCTAGTCAGGTACACATTCAAAGTTTCTTTATGGCTCTTCCTTGCCAACACTGGTTCTTTAAACATGTCTGACCCAAGTGTGTAGAATCTCCTTAGAGAGTCTTGTATTTAGACACAGTGTCTAATCTGTCAGCTTCATGACACAGGATGACGAAGCCTGACTGTGATTCACATGACCTTGGATAAACTAGTGATCCAAGTGTTGGTGGAGCCAACAATGGAGATTGGGACTGCACAGCAATTGTCGCCTTGCATAACCTAGGAGTAGGGAGGTGGTCTGGTCTGCTGCAGTGCTGCCATCCACTAGAGAGAAAGGTGCATGGCATGCCACTTGTGGTCTGGGGATGTGCAGTTGGCAGCTGAATCTTTGTGACAACCTTTATATGGTATTGATGGGAGTACACAAATTCACAGAAGGCATACTAGGTCTTTGTGTCAGCGAGTATGCACATCAGCTGCCATTGAAGTGGTAGGGCCAAAAACAGAAAAACTTGATATCTGTCTGGAGGATTGTTTCAAACAATTTTCTTTCAACCCACAGGGCAACAACTGGGTCAGTGGAATACAGGAAAGCTGATTGCTTACAGATAGTAAGAATAAAAAGAATGCCAAAAAAAAAAACTGCCCATAATCCAAAGAATTGATAAGGATTGATAAGGATCTTGTCTCTTTTACTGATAAAGATGGATGAGTCCTAATGTTATGAAGTGCAGAATTATGAAAAATATCCTTCCAGTACAAATTTTGAGAATAGTGAGCGTAATTATTCCTGTCTTCAAGTTTTGACAACTTAGGGGTAAGAGGGAGCATTTGAGCTAAAGCCTACAACTTGATGATTTAGGGTGAAGCCCCACCAGAAGGATACTTTTGGCACAGTTTACACAGTAGAGTTTGAACTTCCAGTTTTTGCAGTTTGACACTTTAAAAGGTCACACTTATGATGTTGTCTTTGACTAGAGCACTACTGTTATTATGGATTCATGATGATTTGTCAAATGAAATATGTCCGACAGACAGCAGTTTGAAAAATTCTTGCTGAAAGCCACTTTTAGCAAATAACAGAACAAGCTTTTTTGCAGGTGGCAAGTCCCACTGTACCTCCTATTTGGTGGGAGACCACCTACACCCACACATCATCTACCTACACACTTTTATATACACACACTCCACAGTTGCACAGAAGTGGAGTAAAAGACAAAAGTTAATGTTCATTGAAGGTGGCTTTCAGAAATATTTCCTTTGCAGTGTTGTCCATTGGACAAATTACCATTGGAAATGTGTTCGATTCATGTTAATATGATACTTTTCCCATTTGGGGAAGGGGATTTTTCAGACACATTTGTGGTGGTGCTTGTCAAAATTGTGTAGATGTTTGCAGTTTACCTTGATTTTTTATATTCTTAAAAAAAAGTTGGGGATAATAACTGAACAGTGTACCTGCATCTTACTGCTCTTTCACAGGTCATAATCATTAAAGATACACAAAGCAGTTTTCCAAGGTTGGGACTAATACACTGGATGCTGACTGCCTCTTTCATTAATGGCAAGATGGGTATTACTTTGCCTGTCCTTTGGTGGTGAACTGTGGAAGATCATTTAAGAGGCATTGAGAAGGGTAATACAGCTTGTAAGCCCCCCGAAGTTCATACCAGACTTATGATGGTTTCTTTAAATGTTTGTAGTGAAGACTGGAGGAAACTACAGGTGTATGCTGGAATGGTAGAGGCATCACCCATCGGGAAGCAGCCTCTAGCTGATCGTAGGAGAAGCAGCAAAGTCATATGGAACAAAGGATCATTTGTTGTTAAATAAAGTTGTAGTGGAGAACTGTAAAAAGGAATCCAAGTGTGGCATGGATTGACTACAAAAAAGCATTTGATAGTATTCCACATTCATGGATAAATGAGTGCTTAAAATTGTATAAGGTACATCCTACACTGGTTGACATTACAGTAACCATGAAACAATGGCAGACCACATTGCAATTAATCCATTATAAAGGACAGATTATTATCCCAGGGATAAACATTGAAAGGGGGATATTCCAGGGTGATTTCTGTCACTGTTGCTGTTCTGCCTTGCCATTAATCTGTTTAGCTGTTTAATTAACAGCTTAGGCCATGGCTACAATTTGGCTCCTAGAAAACAACAAAGTCTAATGACTTCTCATCTTTTCTTTGTCGATGATTTAAAACTGTATAGCTCATCAGATGAGGAACTGAAAGCACAGCTGCAGGTTGTCAAAACTTTTTCAGATGATATTAGAATGTCATTTGGTTTTGATAAATGTGCAAAAGCAACCTTTAAAAAAGGAAAACTGTAGCACCAGGAAAACATCAGTTTGGGGCAAGAATGTGATATAAAAGAACTTGAGCAAGAGGGGGTGTATAATTACTTGGGAATTGATGAAGGATCAGCAATAAAACATGAACAAATGCGAATAAAAGTCAGTAAGGAGTACTTTAGAAGACTTATGACTGACATCTAAGAACAAGATTCAAGCTATAAATCAATTTGCTCTTCCTGTCCTAACATACAGTTTTAGAGTGATTGACTGGCCCCAAAAAGTGTTGGCTAGATATTAACAAGAAGGGATGCTTCATGCTTACCAAATGATTTATAAAAAATCAGTGTATACCAAGATTATATATTCCCCGTTCCAAAGGAGGGATGAGCCTCCTTGAAATTAATTATATGTATAGATCTACAATTGTGGGACTCCACACATATCTACTGACCTCAGAAGATCTAAATGTAGTGAAAGTTTTGAAACATGAGGAGAATAAATCTAAGATGACTTCTTTGCTTAATTTAGCAGAAGCATATCGGCGTCAAGCAGGAATGGAAATCAAACCAGAAGTAGATAAAAAACAGGCAGCAACTGAATGTGCCAAAAAACAAAAGAAAGAATATAAGGTGAAGGACCAGCTGAGAAGGCAAGAAATGTGGAAAAAACATAAATATAGTTGCAAACCAAGAAATGAAAGGTTTAATAATGGCAGCCTAAGATAGTGAGCTATGTACACACTGATTTACAAAGTCCGTTGAACATGTGGGAGAAACAGACAAGTGTAGGTTTCGTAAAACTTTATTGGAAACAGTCACACTGGTTGCAACACACTAATGGTAAAAGGACTGTATACTGAAAGGCATATTAATGTGGTGAGATTGTTGCACTGGAGATTGTGCAAACATGGTATCGAAGTGGCTGAAAAACACTGGAAACATGAGCCACAAAGCTTCATAGAAAATTATGAAGTTTGTCGCATGGGATCACCCATTACCAACAGTTCAAAAGATAGATGCTAGAAAACCAGATGTAGTGGTCCAAGAAAAGAAGACAAAAGTAGCATTGATCATTGAAATCGCCGCACCCAGTGACTATAGTGTCTTTGGTACAGAGAGTCATAAAATCATAAAATACCAGGATCTGCAGGCAGAAACGAGAGTAATGTGGAAGAAAGATACCCAGACCATTCCAATAGTAGTAGGAGCAACAGGTCTTATAAAAAAGAATTTACAGTCATATTTAGATATGTTACCAATCCATGTAACCCCGTATGCATTGCAGAAGGAGTCATTACTGGGCACATTGCAGGTGCTGCAAAAAGCACTTTTGGCTGACATAAAAGATTGAAACAATGCCAGTTTCATGAACTTTAATCATACTTTGACTTAGGAATGGGGTACATTCCCATCATGGTATTAGAAACCCAAAAGAGTTGGAGAAATTAGAAGCTGCAGATGTTTAGAATGTTGAAAAAGTATATTCATGGAAATGGATCCCACTTTGTCCTGTTTTGTATCTAGGAGGGCTAGTACAAGGGGATGCATGTTTAGTTTGACTGGTCTGAATGCGTAGTATTAGAAGCCAGATTTTTAACTTTGTATTCCATTTTTTTCATTTAACGCTGTGCTGTTTTCTAAGTATTTAAGTGTTTGATTTAAGATATATGACTGATGTTGGCATCTAGCCCAGCTTTTTAGCTATTTAGAGAGATACCACTCTGTTCTGGACAGATACTGAAACAAATACGCAGGAGTCAGACTGCTGAGCAAGAAAGAATGCAGACATTGGTCTGCAGCTTAGCTTCAGTTCTGGGGTCACCATAGAAGATGAAGGAAAGTTGTGCAATATGTTCTTCTCTCCTTTCAGCAATTATCAGTTTATTTTGAGAAAAGGCACCATAGCTGAAGTGTGTCAGCTAAGCCAATTCTGAGTTTTAAGTAGTCTGTAAACACAATCTTTTTATGAAGCTCCATGTAGACATCCCTGCAGCTGCTTTAATAAAATAGTAGGTTTTATACTGCAGTAGTTAGTGCACCATCACTGCTGTGGTATATGTTCTGTCATCCCTTTCACTTCAGCTTTCAACACTACCCAACATTTCCCATGTTTAGGCTATGCAGATTCCCATAGTGGTGCAAATGATGTTTGGAAACTCTATAATTGTGCATGTTTTAAGTGCACTTTTGTTACACTGGCCTCCAAGTTAACTTTCTCACACATCTGGTGTCATCTCTCACTGCATGTGTACAATGAAATTACATTATTACCTTTTCAAACATACTTTTTACTCTGAAGAAGTGTTACCTTTGTCAAAATTTTATTTTGGATTGGTTCTTTTTCAACAGTTTTATGATTTTCCATATGTTCTTCGTGTTTCACTGTTGCAGTCATTACTTTTGGGTTATCTGCTTGCAGTAGCCCTCAGTCGGCCTGATTAACAAAGTCTTGGGTCCTGCGTCAGTTGCTATCCCTTCTTCCATGATGTCAGGTCGTCAGGGGTATAAAACATGCAGCCGACGCCATTACATCAGTCTTTCTTGCTGTGCGGTGCCCGAAGCAGAAGCAGCTCGCAAGTGCCGGTCGGCCGACTCCTGAAATTTTCATTTTCAAGTTTCAGAACCGAAGTCTTCAACTAAAGCTAAGTACCCCGTTGGGGAAACTTTTTCTTGCTCCTTACTGATGTTAGTAAAAGTTAATAATTGCATTACTTGTGGAAAGCAAATACCTCACAAAGATTTTCATTCGTACTGTATTCCTTGCCTAGGCCCTGACCACGACGTACCTTGCTGTCGGTTTTGTGCTTTATTTAATCAGCGCACTATCCATCGTCTGTATATTTTCGCCTCTAAATATTTCGGTTCTCAGTTTAATTATCCAGAAATGTCGTTGGTTAGCCATCTGACTTCCGGGATTCAAAAAAAACGCAAAGATAAAGACAGAGGCCGCCGAGGTCCAAAGCTGCCGTCGACGCTTCTCCTAAGCCAGTCGCCGGTTCACCGGTACTCAGTGAGGTGCTTTCGCAGCCCCTGATACCCACTACATCTGACTCGCAGGCCTATACTGAGACCTATTCGGAGTCCGGTATGCCGCAAGATGCTTCAACTGTGGAACCTGTGGATGTCTCTACCTTGGATGGGTCTGGAGCCGCTGTGCAGGCACCGGCTTCTGAGGGTGTATTCAGGCTTACAGACTTGCATATTAAACCGACACCGCCTCCTTTATTTAGGCCAAAATCTCAAACCATGCCTAAGAAACCAACGCCCAGGCTGCATGCTCAGGCCTCTATGCCTAAAAAACAAATGATAAGAATGGCTGAAGATCTTATAACTCTAATCAGGGGAAGCCAACCTCCCCCTTCTAAGAGACCTAGGACTGACGTTGTTTATGAATCTTCTGACCAGGATTCTGATTCTTCTGATGAAATGGATTTGCCCTTATCTACTTATGAGGATTCTGATGCAGAGGACTCTATTCTCTCTGCTTCCCCTCCAGAGGATTTTTCCTTTGGTGAGACCTTACATACTCTAAGGGAGCATTTCCGCTGGGAAAGCCAGGATTTTTCTGGTTCAAAAAAAGAGGCTTCGGGATTTCTTACTCCTGCCTCAACATAGGCCTTTAGCTATACCTCCTGTACTAGACATTGTTGATGATGCCTTTTTGGAATCTAGTTTGGCCCCTGATTCTTTGCCTTCTGCTCCCAGAAAACCTGACAGATACTACAGGGTTCTTGATTCACACAAATTCCTTTTTAAAAATCCTATTGCAGATCCAGAGACTATTATACAGGAACCCAAGGGCATTAAGGCTTCTACTGTTAAAAATCCTACCCCCTCTGATAGAGACTCCAGGGCACTGGATAGATAGGGTAAGAAGGCTTACACCTCTGCAACCTTGGCAATTAGGGCTTTAAACTGCCAGTTTCATATGTTAAAATATCAACAACATGTTATTGGATTGCTTAAACAGAAAATGATGTTGATTCCTGACTGTGCTGAAAATAAAGAATTACAGGATTTAATGCATTCTGCTGAACAGGTTGGAAAACATACTTTGCAATGTGGATTTGATTCATTAGAGGCCTCTTGCAGGGCTGTTGTTACTGGGTCTGTGCTCAGAAGGCATGCTTGGCTTAAGGAGCAATCTTTGCGTGATCATGTTAAAGCTAAATTGTTGGATGCTCCCTTAAATCAGGACAGTCTCTTTGGCAACAAGGCTGAGGAAGTTCTTAAAAAGATGGAAGATAAAGCTAAATCTATGCAAACTGTTAAAGATTTCGTACAAGTTCAGCCTCCTAGATTTAGTAGGCACTGGCCCTCTAAAAACTGGGCCTTTCCAGCCCCTTTCAGGTCTTCTCAAGCCAAACCCAGAAACAGCAGAAACCCCAGGTTTCAGTCCCAAGGGACACACAAGACTAAGCAGTGGGGAGTTTCCGCACCCAAATCTGGGAGTTGTAAGACTCCTTCCTATGGAAAACTGTCTCAATTACTTGCTTTTAAAACTTCCAAGCATTTCCCAACTGGAATGCTCCTTTAGACGGAAAGATTGGTCTGTAGGCCAAAAACTGGGAACTCATTACCCAGGACAAATGGGTTTTAAATATAGTGTCCCAAGGATACAGATTTCACTTCCACAAGTTGCCAACACCAAGCGGGTGGCCAGATCTACTCTCAAATCAGTGGGCAGAGGCCCAAAATCAAGTACTCTCTCTCTTAAACATGGGGGCTATTCAGTTGGTACCAGAAGAGGAAAAGGGACGAGGTTTCTATTCAAGAATTTTCTTGGTACCCAGAAAAGGCAAAACATGGCATCCTGTCTTGGACCTTTCTACACCTTTCTAGTGATTCCAAAATTCAAGATGCTGACTCTTCACCAGCTGCTTCCTATGCTAGGCAAAAATGCATGGTTGGCAACACTAGACTTAAAAGAAGCATACCTGCACATCCCTATCAGGGAGTCTTGCAGAAGATACCTACGCTTCAAAGCAGGCTACATGCACTATCAGTTCTCTGCACTGCCCTTTGGTTATCTACTGCGCACAGGGTATTCACAAAGTGCCTAGCTCCAGTCATTGCATTTTGCAGGCAAAGAAATATTCAAATATACCCATACCTGGACGATTGTCTAATTCAGGCAGAAAGCCAGGACATTCTTTTGAATCATCTGGCCTTTGTTCAAAGGGTACTGACTTGTATGGGGTTCACCATAAATGAAAAGAAATCACACCTGGTACCATGTCAACAAATTATATTCATGGGAGCAACCTCCAAAAACAACCAATCCTTGGTATAAAACTGACCGCTTCACAACAAACTTGAATACAACTTCCCAGGTGGCTTTCCTCATGCCAGAGAAATGGATTCATTTGACAGCCTACTTCAAACAAGTGGCCACAAAAACCCAGCTGTCTGCAAGGCAAATACTGTAAACCTTGGGGTTCATGGCCTCCTGCATTCCTCTAATTCCATATGCAAGGCTGCATATGAGGAAACAACAATGGTATCTCAAAAGCCTATGGTGTCAACGTTCACAGGATCTAGAAGCAAGGATTCCTGTCATACCTTGCCTACGCCTAGAGTTCCTTTGGTGGGCAGAGGACTCCCACCAAAACAGGGGACTACCATTCACATTACCCCTTCCGCCCAAATCTTGACAACAGATGCATCAGACTATGCATGGGGGGCTCACCTGGCAGGGAAGTGCATTCAGGGCAGATGGAACCCAAGTCAAATGCACCTGCACATAAATCAGAAGGAAATGTTAGCTGTACAGAATGCTCTGACAGCCTTCAAGGACCACATTCTTCCAGGACAACTAATGGTAAAGACGGACAACACCGCTGTCATGTGGTACATAAACAAGCAAGGGGGTACACATTCTTACTCCCTCTGCAGACTAGCCATGGCATTGTGGAACACAGCCTTGAGCTACCAAGTGAATCTACAAGCTCAGTTCCTGCCAGGAAAACTAAATACACTGACAGACAGACTAAGCAGAAAACTCATGGACCCATACGAGTGGGAACTGGAACCAAGGATTTTCAACATGTTGACAAGCAAATGGGGAGCCCAGATATATACCTGTTTGCCTTCCCCCAGAACCATCAACTGGACAAATTTTGCACAAGGAATTCCCCACAAGCTAGCTTGGAAAGTGGATCCTCTATCCTTCAGCTGGAGTTTATGCCTTTCCTCCTCTGCCTCTGCTCTCCAAGGTACTACTAAAGATTAAACAGGACAAGCCAAGGACGATTTTAATTGCACCAGACTGGCCTCGCCAGCACTAGTACCCACTCTTGCACAGTGTGTCATGCTTGGCTCCATGGCACCTGCCTCAGACTCCTTCCCTCTTGTCTCAGCAGGAGAACCAGATTCTGCACCCTCAGCTGCAAACCCTGAGCCTAGCAGCCTGGCTAATTACCTAATCTCTCCTTTACCATCCCTCAGTAAATCAGTGATGGATATCATTTTAGAGGCAAGGAGGCCTAGTATTAGAAAATCGTATGCTGCAAAATGGAAAAGATTTGGTGCCTGGAACCAATCTCAAGGAATGAATGCAGCGGTGCCCAATTTACCTCAGATTCTACAATACTTGACTGAGATTCTTCACAAGGGCTTGTCCTTTTCCTCCATCAAAATTCATGCCTCAGCCATTTCAGCTCATGATAGCACAGAGCCTCCCCTCTTCTCTCACCCACTGCTCAAGCAGTTCCTCAGAGGGGCAAAAAAGTTAAGGCCACCCAGGAGAGCTCCTACTCCAACCTGGGATCTTAACTTTGTCTTGGGGAAACTCACTCTACCTCCTTTCGAGCCAGCTGCTACTGCAGATTTAAAATTTCTTTCCTGGAAAACAGCTTTTCTTTCAGCAATCACTTCTGCAAGAAGGGTATCTGAATTATAGACCCTTATGGCAGTGGAACCTTTCATCATCATTCATGCGGGCAGGGTGTCCCTCAGAACCAATCCCTCCTTCCTGCCCAAGGTGGTATCCAGTGTGTCTCTTAATCAGTCCATTCATTTGCCTACCTTCTTTCCTAACCCACAGAACAAAGAGGAGCGGATACTGCACTCTTTAGATGTGCACAGACAGCTTAGATTCTACTTGGACAGGACTAAACCTCAAAGGAAATCTGAACAACTGATGGTGGCATTTGCTGCAGGGACAGAGGGGAAAGCCATTTCAAAACGGATAGGCCACTGCATTCATTTCTGCTATAAGCACCCTAAAAAACCTATCCCACAAGGCATCAGACCGCATTCAACCAGGGCCGCATCTACCACTACAGCCTTTCTCAGGGGCGTCCCTACTAGGGATATCCTAGAAGCTGCTACCTGGAGTTCTGTACATACTTTCACCAAGCATTATCATTTGCCAATTTTCTCTCACTCCAGAGCTGGTTTTGCCACTGCAGTCTTGCTGGCCCTAATTCTATTTAAATTCCTCCTCCCAACCTTAGCTTTGGGAATCTATCCAAAAGTAATGACTGCATCAGTGAAACACGAAGAACATATTACAGTTGTGTACACTTACCATAAATGTAGATGTTCGAGTGTATTCACTGTTGCAGTCCTGGTTACCCTACCTCCAGCCCCCTTTCTTCTTTTGGCTATACGTCTACTCTCACTTTACTATGCTCAAAAAGCTTTGTGGTGTATTTGCTTTTTTCCAGCTCAATAAAGGCCACCTCTAATGCAATAAAAACTATTTATTTCCAATAGACAGTAATTTCAAACAACAAAGTTCGCACCATTCATTTAAATAGACCCAACACCTTCAATCAATTAAACAATATTTTTAACATACATATTTTTTTACATATTTTACATGTTTTTTTACATATGTTTTTTTACATATTTTTAATATATATATATATATATATATATATATATATATATATATATATATATATATAAAATGTTTTAGCTATTATATTCATGAATTTATATGTATAAAATGCATTGGGGGATTGTTTAATTGATTGAAGGTGTTGGGTCTGTTTAAATGAATGGTGTGAACTATGTTGACTCTGATGATGTTTCCGTGCTAGGAAATGAAAGCACTTAGTCCATTTGTCTTTTGTTTGAAATTACTGTCTATTGGAAATAAATAGTTTTTATTGCATTAGAGGTGGCCTTTATTGAGCGGAAAACTACTGGAGAATTTGTGGTTATTGGTGTTTCAAGACTTCAGTTGTCCCAGTTGGATTATTAGTTGTATTTGCTTTTTTGTTGGAGGTATATCCTTGTATTTATAGATTTAATTGCTTCCCATTAGGGGGGCACCTGACATCTGGGGCAAGAAAAACTGATGTAATGGCGTCGTCTGCATGTTTTATACCCCTGACGACCTGACATCATGGAAGAAGGGACAGCAACCAACGTAGGACCCAAGAATTTGTTAATCAGGCCGACTGAGGGCTACTGCAAGCAGATAACCCAAAAGTAATGACTGCAACAGTGAATACACTCTAACATCTACATTTATGGTAAGTGTACACAACTGTACTTTTCATATACTGCTCAATGTACTCTTTTTTTTTTTTTTTTTTTTTCCTTTAACAAGAAATATTTTTATCAAATTATCACTTGCGACAGTCAATCATACATTTATGTAAATGAAAATAAACCATATTGACATATTTTCAGTTCCAGACATTATTCATCACTTATAATTTTCTGTTCAGTTATTGTCCATTTAACATTGCTCAGCTCATTAATTTCCTGCCTTCCCTTAAACCTCATTCCTCCTCCAAAACCTCCAATTTTTTTGTAAGTAATTTGCCTCTACCCTTTTCGTAAGACCCCACTTGCAGGTCTTTTGTCCCTTTTACTATAGTCACTACCTCTAGTACGGATGGTTTACTTTGAGTTCCGTTTTCTAGTAATTGCCTTTTTGGCAGCCACTAGAATTAAGCTGTACAAGGCCTTACTGCGTTATGTCTAGGCAATTCCATTTCTGTATCACAGCTCAAAACTCATTTCCTTAACACCTGTGTGCTCTCCCAGTTTTTCTGACAGAGTAGTCTGCAGTGATTTCTAAAATTCTACCAACTCACTACGCTCCCAAAAAATAAGTTCCCAGTTACCTCTTTGTTCCCCATCACACCTCCAAACATTTGCAATCTGCCTGAGGAAGAATTCTTTGGAGTCTGCTTGGAGTATAACAATACTTATCCAATAATTTTCAAGCTACGATTGTAAATCTTCTAGACTTTGTTGCATATTTGGCAGCCATACATATATCATGCCATTGTTGCTTTGTGAATCCAGTCTCTTTTTCCAATCCTTTGTAACCTCCTCTGATTGATTGCAATAGTTATCATGCAGTATTTTATATGCCTGATTAACTGTGCCTTTTTTAACAGCAGCTTCTGTTCTAGATTCTGCTAAAAACACCACCAGTGCTGGTCTTTTGCATAGGATTCCCCTATTCCTTTTTCTTTGCCTGTACTCTATCAATCCTTAATGGGGAAGCCAATCTCTAGCCTGCAGTCCAGATGTATTCTTGGCCTCTTCCCATTCTGTTACCATTCCCTCTCTAGTTCTTTGCTGACAGTGCATTGGTTCCTTTGACAGTTTTGTCCACTATCAGCCCCTCTACATGGTGCTCATTTATTGCATTTATTCTGCTTCATGACATGTGATGACTTTTGCACTTATATATTCTGAAACTGAATGCTATTCTTGGGTGAAGTTCCCAGACAGTATCAGCATGTGCCCCACAAATGTACCTTTTAATGAATGCTACAGAAGTATTTTTGCCTCCCCCTGTCCAGCACTGGATGAATTAGGTTATGACAAGGGCTTGACAAGTATGTTGGTTGCATTGTTGCAGAAGGTGCTGAACATGAGGAAAGCAGATGCCACCATCTGTCTATATGCGGAACTGGTAAGGCCACACCTTGGAATATTGTGTACATTTCATGTTTTGAAAGGGCCACCCATCTTATGGAGATGGTGAAGAGGAGGACTTCTTTGGAGATTGGGTGATGTGGACAGGCAGAAGTCATTGAGCAGTGTACACTTTAAATGAAGAAAAAAGAAGCTGGTGGACAGAATCTGACACAGGACTGATGCAGTATGAGGGTGGTGCCTGTACTGTTCCTTTAACTCTGTACACTGGCTTTTGCTAAGGCTACTTAAGGTCATATAATGCTGCTTGTAGTGTAACTAAATGTGCATATGTATTCATGACAAATGTAACTGTTCGGTATAGCTGGAGGATACTCCGCACAATTCAAGCATACATGTTATAAGTTCATGCAGAATCTCCTCCATTCATCCACCTATTTTCTAAACCACTTGTCATGGTGATGGTCGCAGTAGTACCAAGCTGAGCAGGGTGAATCAACCTTCTGTGTCTTCCACAACATTTTGCAGCTCTCATTCAGGTGGATCCTCAAGCATTTTGTGGTAAGCTGAGGTGTAATCCCTCCAGTATGTTCTGTGTCTTTCCTAGGGCCACTTTACCTTCCTGTATCATATGTACTTCTCTTGAACAAATGAATGTAGAATTTTGTCCATTTATGCTGTTGCCTTTTGCCTGAGCCATTGCTCAAAAAGATGCATTGAATCAGCCCACATAACTGGTTATCAGAGAAATTAACAATGGCATGGTGAGTACAAATGACATCTGTAATGGCTGATATAAGCATTTTTATGTGGTAGTGATGGAGCCCTGAAGTGGCCTATCTGTGAAACAGGAGAAAAAGCAGTGGAGTTCTAGGGTGGTTTGTCATGGATGGTGAAATGAGAAGTGAAGCCTGCAAGGGAACAGGCACCCACACCATTGTCAGGCAGTTTAGCTCAGAGGGTCATGTCTCCATGATTCCCTCAATCTCCATTTCAATACTGCAACTGTGAGCAGGTTATTTTACCAGACAGTATTCAGTGTCATCCCCGAAAGGAGACATTTATGCCTAAAGAAAACAAAAATTGAGTAGATGTAAAGGACTTTTGGGCATCTACTGGTTTGTTTATATGTGCGAACAAAAAAAGTTAAGGTTTTTGGCATGACGTACTATTTCTCCCTGCTTGCATTATCCAAAGATGGATATCACTAGCTTCTTTAAATGCACACATGACTTTGTCTAGCTAACAGATGAGCTGTGATGTCTTAAGGTTGGCATTTATGACTTAGTTGTAAATTCTTCTAGAATCACATTAACATGCAGTTCACTTTTCAAAGACACTTTATAGAAAGAGCATTTAGTGTTTTTTCTTTTCATTGATGAGTAATAAGTATAACGTGTGCATGACAAGTTTTGAAATAAAATAGCTGTGAACGGAAAAATTAAAGCATTATATCATTTCTGCACAGTGTTGAGCTTTACTTGTTAATGCCAGACAGCTTGCTCTAAATTTAGCATGGATGTAATTTCCTTTCAAAAATGGAGCAAGGTTGAGTGATGTCTATTCGTTAAAAAAAAAGGCCAAAGGTTTAATAAAGCAAGATTCTCTTACTTTTTAAGGAAGTTGCTGACCGTTTTACTGCTTTCTTGTAAAGTGTAAAGGTTTGCCATTAAGATAAGATGTCCGAATCTTTAGTTTTCCCTTTAGGTAATGCTAGTCGATTCATAGCTATGCTATAACATAGAAGTTATGAGCTGGTCAGTTGGCCCAGGTGTGTTTTCTTATTTTAGGAAATCATCTGCATACTAGTCTGATATCCTAGAGAAAGAGATGTCCATTAGTGTGTTCCACTATGATGCAGGTAATTTTTGGATAGTGCTACACCAGAAACATAGCCACTCCACGTGGTATATCTGCATCTTTGTAAACATGACAGCTCAGTCTCCGAACAAAGGATGACACTAGAAATGCTAGGACCTTCCTGAAAGTAACAAACTGTGTTCTGTATGGCAGTGGCCCATTCAGGTTGACAGGGATTCAGGCATGTATAATATGCAATCAAGGGTTCTTCTCCAGGGGCTCACTTAAACTGCACTAGTGAGTCTTTAAGGTAAGTTGGGTGGCCATGTGTCCACTAAAAAGGAAAGTATGACTGGGTGGAGTAATAGGAGTGGGGTGATGCAAGGCATTGTTGGGTACTGCTTTGTGAATGGCGATAAGACCTTCAGGGGTTAGGGCATTTAAGAGGGAGGTATAAGTAAGCATAAGGTGCAAAACTGAGAAAGAGGAAGGAGCAGAGGAAAGGGAGAACTAGTGGTAGTACTAAATCTGAGGTTTATGGAAGATGGGAGTATACCATATTGTAAATATTGTATGAAACCCAAGGAACATGACATACAGAATTAAAAAAAAAAACAGGCTTGATGAATATATAGGGTAAGGTGCTGATCATAAATGAAGAGTTAATAATAATGATGGTAAGTTTGTTCTGCTGTCCTTGAATTGGAAGGGGCCATTCCTCACAGGTGAAAAGAGATAGACTCTGTGGCACAGAAGGACAAAGCCTGCACAGTGGCACAGATGAAGCCTGGGTTTAAGTAGCAGTCCAGTCACTACAAGAACTGATGACAGGGGAAAGAGGAACAGCAAGGCAACATCTGTTTTCCTTTTTCATGGAGAAGGATGTGGGAATATGCAAGAGACTTGCACATTTTCTAGTGTTAGGTGGATGGACACAGGGGTATGTCTTTAAATAGGTGGAGGTAGCTGCCTTGCAATGCCATTGCATGCCCTCCTAAACAGAGTAACCCAGCATGGCAGGGATACTTACAAGTATAAGTGATGCTGTAACCTCTTCTCCATCTCTTCCAACCTGCTTAGCGAAGTACCTACTCTGTAAATCCCGGTGGGCGGGGGCTGATGGACCTCCTAGCCTTTGCCTTAGACAGGATAGGGAGTTTGGAAATTGAAGAACAATACTAGCTGGCAGCTGGTGGTCCTGTTATGGGATCAAAAAAATTAACAAAACAATTAGTAAAGGGAAGGAGGCAAATTTTAATATGCTTCTTTGTGGTAGGACCATTGCACCTGGATGTAATGGTGTGTGTCTGTTAAAGGATGTTTACTGATAGAGGTCATAAAGAACACTTGTCACTGACAGTGAAAGAGACTTTCTTTAATTTTGTTTTTGCCAGTATAGAGTAATGTTTTGTTTCGTTAGTCACTTTTGGCGGCACTAACAATCTTGTGTTCCAAAGGAAAAGGTGTTTTATTACAAGGTAGGCTTAGAAAAGGCTTACAACTTTCTGATAAATATGAAATATTTCAGTGGGTTTCCAAATCTGCATTTCCTTTTAGCACATGTAAAACATTTTTTGTTCACGTTATAATAATAGGCTGAAACGTGTTGTAAAATGGAGAAGGCCATAAAAGTTGTAGTGCAGTTTTCCTTTTTCTTCAGTAGTCTTAGCATAAATTTCTAGTTTCATCAAAATCTTCTCTTGATCCACAGAAGGATGAGTCCCTGGTTATGACCATGAAAATCTAGGTTTGACTTAATGGCTTCAGTGCTTGATGACCAGGCAAAAGGTGAAAGAAGAATGTGGCGGTAGAAACCTTCTTGACTCTGTCGGGGGGGGGGGGGTGATAATAGTATGCTGTTTAGTCTGCTTCTGGAGTAGATCAGGAACTGAAGTAGCTTCCCAGTAGCAGTGGGGAAGCAGAATGCCAAGAGCATAATTTCAAAGTACCCCATTACATGCCTACATGATGTTACATAGCATAACAGATCTGGAGAAAGTAGATTAACCCACTCCCATCAGCCTACTAATCGGCAACATTATGATGACCCAGTGGTATCACTTGCATATACAGTTGTGATGCAGTGCATAACATGGTACCTGTGAGGCTTTTCTTAATGGAAAGTGTGCATTCACCCAGAGAAGGATTGCATCTAGGTATACTCCAGAAATAGTGAGAACCCTCCTAAGGAAGGATTACATCCAGGTGTGCCTCAGTAGTGGTTTGCATCCACCCAAGAACGGATTATTTCTGGTTATGCCGCAGTAGTGGAGAGGAAATTAGGCAATAGAGAGTGCACTGGGTGACATAGGTCACTAGAGACACAAGGTACAGGGTTTGAGTCTCACCTCAGTCATTGCCTGGTTATTGGCTAAGTGTGTAATACTCTGCTCAGAAATTGCCTAGTATTAACCTATAACCTGTGAACCTTAGTAGCAGGTCTACAAGCCAGATGTAACCCTTGACAAAAATTAAATAAGTAACCTCAAAAAAGAAGCACCAGTACTGTTTAAGGTGTTAGTATCTTCTTCCTTCCCTGATTACAGGAGTCACTGAATTGAATCAGGAAGAACATTTTTGTTCAGTGTTATATAGTTAGAATGTGAAGAAGCCAAGAAGACATTTGGACTGCAGGCTAGACACTGCCTTCCTTATCAGAGATTGTTATCAGAGTATAAGCAAAGAGAAAAGGATAGGGGAATCCTAAGTGAAAGACCTGCTCTGGTATAGTTTTTTTGTTAAATCCAGAAGAGAGAAGATGCTGTTAAAAAAAAGGATAATTAGTAGGGCATATGAAATTATTGCACAGTAACTATAGGAATCAATCAGAGGAGGTTAGAAAACACTGGGAAGAGAGACTGGATAAGCAATTTACAAGGAAACAATGGGAAGAGATATGTATGGCTCCCAAATATGCAACAAAGTCTAGAAGATTTACGATTTTTGCTTGGAAGTGTTTCATATGTATTTTTGTATTCCATGCAGAATCCAAAGAATTTTTTCTCAAGTGGATTGCAAATGATGGAGGTGTGATGTGGAAGAAAGAGGTGACTTATAACATATGTTTTAGGAGTATAATGAGTTGACAAACTTTTATGAGCTGGGATACAGGATCTGAATTGCCTAGACATAGTGAGTAAGTCCTTGTTTAATTCTGGTGGCTGCCAAAGAAGCGTTTACTAGAAAATGGAAATCAAAGTATAAACCCGCTATATTTGAAGTAGTCGGTACTGTAACAGAGAGAAAAGACCTGGAAGTGCGATCTTTAGAGAAAGGTAGGAGCAAATTACATAGAAAAAAAATGGAAATTGTGGGAACAATATATGCAGAATAATGTTTTGGAGAAGGACTGAGGTTTAAGAGAAGGCAGAAATTGATCCATTTATGTGATGTTGAATTGATGGTAATTATACAAAAGAATATATGCAATGTGTAATGTCTGCAACTGGGGCTTTGTTAATACAGTTTGTCTTCTATTATATAAATGTATGTTTGCCTGTGTCTTAAGTGATGTAAAAAAATGTTATGCAGTTCTTCAGGAGAGGTTGGCCATACAGATTGTGACTGAAGAGATATTACTGGTGGTACAAAACCATAATGGGCAGTATGAATCTGTGCCCAAGCCTCGACCCTAAGCTTGTATGCTCCTTCCTTAACAGTATTTGAAAGGGTGTTTAATTTCCTATGGGGCCAACAGATATGAGCAGCAGTAGTTCACCCACACTCTTTGCAAGAGCCACACTTTTGAATAAATATTATTTGTAAAACCAGTAGATGTAGCGCTACATATCTTCCCTTTTCTTCTGGAGATATTAGACTTGTACTAGAGAAGATCAACTGTGTATCATCATTTTTCCAGTGTTCTGATGATGTGTCGTTCATCCATTTGCAGCTCTGCTCTCTACCGCCTCAAAGTGTAAATGACAGTATGAAATCCATCTTCCCCCAGGCTATGCAGATTTCCAGCCATTCTAGCTAAACACAGGGACTTTAGGGAGGCCTGTGGTCATGACTGTCTTTGGGGTATGCTGAGTCACAAATATGGGCAAAATAGAGTGTGGAGTTGGACCATTTAAAGAGAGTTTCACTCATCACAAGGCTCATGTTAGAAGTTGGGACGCATGTTGAAATCAGTTTTAAGGGGATCTTAGATGAAGGATTTGGGAAATTTTAAAGATTGAGATAGATATGTCACTGGGGGAATTTCTGCTCTATTCTATGTGTTATTCCCTTTTACATAACACAGGTTAATGGAGGTGAGTGAAGATGCAGTCCATAAAGTAATATGTTACCTGTGTAAAGGAGTCTGTATCGGATTGTATAGCTACTTGGTCTTAATGATGTTAAGAACTGGACAGCGTTATGTGGAATAGGTTTGATGACCAGATACAGATGTACTGTCTTCTGTTTCTTTCTGGATCAAAGTGAACTCCCAGCATTTCTGATAAGGTAAGGAATGGGTTTAGAGACTTTCTCCTGGGAAGAATATCAGGTACCATTGGGTGGATCCAAGCTTGATAAGGCCCCCTGGCTGTAATGAACTCCCTGTGGAAATTTTATTAACCATCTGCCACAGGAAATTTTTGCAGCAACCACTGTGTGCTTGTAACCTGGTTAAGAAAGAGTCCACATATTGCTGTTATGAAAGAAGAAAAATAACATTGAGGTGATGAAGGCTATGAAGAACCCTGTAGAAAAGAGCTGTCTGCACAGCTTGTGAGAGTATTTCCTACTGTGGATAGCGATCAAATCAACCTGATGCTTACCTCAAGCTTTTATGAAATTACTGTATACTCCTGGAAATTAAAAATGGCATTAAAAAATCAATTTGTGTTGCTCACAAGTACTGCTAAATTAAGTGATGAATCTGGTGTTTTGCTTGTAGAAATAATCATAGTAGTAAAAGAAAAATAATCCCATCTTCCCTGTAGATAAGAAAATATGTTCTTAAGTATTCAATACACTGTTGCCCTGGCCTCATTTCGAAGAGGGATGAAGCCCTTACTGTGCTTCCTGATTTAGAATATGGAGATGCTCCTCATTTGGATGGGAAGGTTGGAGTAAAAGAGGAGAGAGGATCTTGCTGGAAGTACCAAAAGGAGGATTGGCAAACTACATTTTCTCAAACTTTGACCATGGCCTGAGACTGAAATTATTTAGGTTTGATGTATGTTCTAACCCGATTAACACATTGAAATAAATAAACAAAACTCTGGGCTGTCTATGCAAGAAGAGACCCAATCAACTGAACTCTATTTGTGGTAAAATAGTGCACTTCCCAGCAGACCTACTTTGCTTCCACCCCTTTAGTGCTGTCTGCACAGGACTTACCTTAAGTTCTAAATGTGTGTGTGTGTGAACTCTACGTGCATGTTTCTATGAATTAATTGATGTCCAACACACAGACAAATTAATTCATAGAAACATGCAAGTTAATTACACACAGAGACACACACACACACACACACACACACACACACACACACACACCTCAAAAGTCTTACTGTGCACTTCCTCTCTGAGAACTTAGTTAACCAAAAAATGACTTCCAAAACAGGTGATAGTGCCCCATCTAAATTCCTTCTGATAACCTTGAATAACGTTCTCACATCGTCAGCCTGATATTCTCCCCTTGCCAATTTAAGACAGCTTACAAAGAATGCTGCAGTTCTCTTCCTGCTTGCTCTGCATGCATTGTTACATAATCCCCATGCACAACTGCCTCTGTACTACCCTTCTGGGTATCAACTAGACTTATTTTTAATTTCTGTTTTCTTAAACCCCAAGATGGTTAGATAAGTCCTATTTGTCAGGTTATTGTAAGTTAGTCTGTATATTTTGTTGCACCCTTCTCAGCTCTTAGCCAGTTAGTTGTTGTGTCTTTCGGCTTTTCCCGGTTAGGGGTCACCACAGCGGAACTCCGGCCCGCTAATGATTAGCAGTAGATTTTTACGTGCCGAGTTACCGGCCCTGATGCACAACCTTCAACGAAGGTACGCCCATTCACGCATGTCTCCACACAGAAGATGCTCTAGCTGAGAATCGAACAGGACGTCTTACTGTGAGGCGACAATGCTACCACAGCACCACCACCGCAGTTACAGCTCTTAGCCAGTTAGTAATGATGTCATTATGGTGTTCTTTTCCACACATCTGCTTGTGTTGTTTGTGCATTATTTATTGCTGGTTCACAGTATTTCTAAATGTTGTACCCATGCCCGTAGTATTGCTAACTTGTTACATATTCATATTGCAAATTTATTATGACTTTTCCTGCATTAAATATTAAAGTGCATGCTGTTCTGTATATGTAGTAGACTTGTATGGCAAGATATATTGTATAACTGTTGACATTTTTCTGTCCACTTCATTAAGCTTTCCTAGTACTTTCATAAACCTTCCCCCATCATTCATTGTCTCACTTATTTTTGCATTGCCTGCAAAGGTCTGTCCATTTTTCCCTTAATATGTATTTGAAACAAATACACCAGAGTACTGGACAGAGGAGTAACCTCTAGCCCTTTTTTAGATCTAAGCTACTGAGTCCAGGGTGACTGTGATCTTCTCAAGGATGTTGGAATTTATTGCTAGGAGAACATAATCATGTGACTGAGGTGTGAGGCAAACCTTGTACTACATTATGATGCGGCCTTGTTTCAGGTGTGGTATGCTGTTTTAGAGACTATTAGAGAAAGCATATTAAACCACTAAAGCAGGTGCAGAGAAGTCGGAACATGAGACTAGTAAATGAGAATCTTAAACTGTCAATCCCAGTAACGCAGCAGTAAGGCATCTTGACGGACTTTCACACTAGAAAAGGGGAAGGCGGAGTGCTTGCTTTGTTGCTTCAGTGAGAGAGTTTCAGGACTGTAAATAAATACTGTATTTGTTAATTTACCTCTACATAGTGCAACTCGGCATGTAAAAATCTGCTGCCAATCATTAGCGGACCGGAGTTCCGCTGTGGCGACCCCTAACCGGGAAAAGCCGAAAAACACAACAACCACCTCTCCATAGTGATCATAGCATCCTCGTTGCATGCTGGAGTAATGTGTTTAAAGACCTGTCTTCATTTCATGAATTCTTGCAGAGACTGGTGTAAATAATTTTATGGTTGCTTAGGGATGCCATTCTATTCCCCTAGAAATTTTCAGGGAGCTGTTATCCTTCCTGATTCTTTCAAGTGGATTATACTTTATGGTCCCAAAAGCCAATAGTGATTTGCAACAAGAGTTCCAATTTTGATGAAAAAAAATGTTAGGATGCCATTTCCAGACTCTGTAATGTGGCATGGAAGTTTGGTACTTTAAGTGACTTTTCTTCAATACCAGGTCAATGTGGGCACCATCCAGCCAGTTAGGGCCCCACTCCACCTGTGGGTACAACTTACTGACTAAGTTGGGGTCACTACAGGATGGGTGAATGAAGGGATGTTGAGGAGCACCTAGTTGTACCTAGTATGGCTAACTGCACGGGACAACTCTGGCAGTGGTTCCATCTTTAGGTAGCCTTGTTTTTTTTCCTGACCCTAACTCCTTTTTCCCTGTTGTAAGAACATCATCTGATCCACGTACTTTTAAACATGTATCAAGCTTGTCCACAGTGTGGAGATGCGCTGTATAATGGTTACTTGTCCCTCACATTTTTGCTACCTTGCAGCAGCACATAGCATCTTGTGGGTGCCACTGTTGTAGTGAACCAGACTGTCTTTCCGCATAGGACAGGTGAGCTGGCTTAGCTCCGGATCTCTGTCCTCCCTGGCCGTTTCTTCCAGTGCGTACATTGCTACTTCAAACTAGGTATCTGGATTCTAATTTGGGCTTCATTTTTTATACCACAGAGCTAGCATAGGAGTTTGTTTCAAAACACAGCAGGCAGCTTGGTTTGATTAGTGACACCAGTCTGACCGTTGAGATTGAGCAGCCATTGGCCAGTTTCCCTATTCTTTTGGGGGAGGGGGTCAGTAATGCTGCAGGATTGTACCCCATGTGTTGTCTTGGAATCTATCACTCTGCAAGGTGCTAACTGATCAAGAAAATAATAGGTTCTGTAAGGGCTTGCTTTTGTATTCAGTAGCATGCTGAAGCCAATCAACATCTCTGGCATTCTAACTGAATGGGGGTATATAGGCAGAAGCTTGGAAAGCTTCCTTCCTTCGTAGTTAAGGGGCATTGATGGCTAACCTGCTGTCCACATTGTCACATATTGTGAAATAGGTGACACAACTTGTCTATAGGGCAGTGGACAGAAAAGAGGATGGTAGTGATGGGACCTCAAAAGAGTCATTGGTCTTTACAGAGGATAGATGCCAAATTGCATGAAGGGGTGCAATGAATCATGAGAACATTGGTGACCTTTTTAATATCCAGTTTCCAGTCATGTACCCTTTCTGACGCACCATTTTTTGCACTGCACATTGTGTTGCTTTTGAGTTTAGTCTCCAGCATGCTCTGATTAGCTTCCATCTAATTAAACATTTGGAATATGTGCCAGTTATGGATGTTAATAATTCCATTTGGGTGTGACCCATACACTTTTGTAAAGCTCAAGACCTGAGCTGATTGCCTGTAGCAGTCTTGATGGAAGTCTGCCCCTTTCCCTAGTTAAAACTCCTGTATGTACACATTAGCATCTTAGATGTTTTTTATTTTATTTTAGTAGTCATCGAGGCTTCTCATAGAGCTTCATTTTGCTCCTTCCTTCTGTGTTCACCAGTGCAGTCTTTCACAGTGGATGCCTTCTTGTATCACTAGTGCATATAGTATCAAGACAGACCCTGAAACTGACTTCACTGGCACCCTGTTACTTGATTTATACCAACTTCTTGTTTTTGTTTTTCATAACCACTTTCCTGCCTATAATGTCATGCATTTTTTTTGGGGGGGTACCCATTTTCTTCAGTACCTCCACAGTGTTATGATAGTGATGTTTCCTAATATTAGTGCAAAGTGGGCCCCTCTTACACCATGTGAATAGGAGTAAATAAAGCAAAGGATTTTTTTTTTCTGTAAGCATAAAGTCTTCTGATATTCCCATGTATGAAACAAAGTAATGGACTAAAATTGTATAAACAATGGATTTGCACTCCATCCCAATGCTCAGAAAATGAAATGAGGCAAAAGTTCCATACAAGGAAACCCCTGGCTACTCCTGCTGCTTGAGCCCTTGACATGGAAAACTTTGTGTGGCTAGCCGCCAGCTGGCATTCATTGTCCATAGCCGTTAGGTGATCTCTGTGCTATAAATACAGAAACTGCTCCACAGTGGTTTGTTAGGGACCCACCAGTAAAACACAAGCACTTTGGTCTGCACAGCAGAAAGGCTGATGTAGAATCTGAGGTCATTGCTTCCATAAACAGGCAACACTGTATAACCATTAAAACACTTGTTAATGAGACCCAGGGGAGTACAAAATTCAGCTCAGCAGTAACCCAAATCATACTGATCTGTCTTTTAACAATTCCACGACTGCAGCAACACATTATCAGTTTCACTATAGGTTTAACCTCTTGTGGTCTGGCAGGCAGGTATTTGTGGGATGTCGGTGTTGAATTCCAGACATCCCAGACGAAAAAGGTTTAATGGAGCAATGTGTTATTTCTGAGCCATTCTAGTTTAAGGTATTTGGACACTAGTAATTGAGAAAATGTATTAAACTAAAATATATTTTCTGTATTCCGACAATTGAAATGGGTACCTGGAACACTGAAATGAACAGCACAGTTGTGAAGTTTCACCTAGCCCCTGACACCTTGCCTTTACACCTTTCAGAGAATATAAAAGTCAAGTTTGTATTTTATCAGAAATTCACATTGTGTCTGGCTCCCATGTCTCTGATAGACAGTAATGCCCAAACTAATATATGCCTCCACACATAACCTGTAGAAACTTCCTAACTAATATATCCCCTCCTAATAAACACCAATGACACACAAGGACACAATTAGGTTGGATTGACAGCTAGGCTTATAAAGGCCATGGCAGTCGTTAGCCTAGTATAAACCCATGAACCTATGTGAGTGTATGCACACACATACAACCCATTAAATATAAATAAGCATGTGTCTTGCAAATTTGACAAACCCAGTCCAAAATGCAGTGCATGGTAGTGGTATTTGATTATGTACCCTGTTTTACAGGGTGATAGTTATAGTTTGCTTAGTAGCACTAATTGTGCAGGCAAACTTCATAGTGAAGCAGACAAGACACATTTTAAGTACCACGGATTTAACAGACAATGAATTTCCTTGATGAATCTCATTAAAATAAGATACCAGATTTGGGGCATTCCTAAATTTCACTTAGTTGTGGCCTGTGTAGTATAATTCAATCCATTGCCACATTTTTATAAAGTGTCTTACAGTTTCTGGAGTAGAGATGTTTGCTTCACTGAAATTTGACACTGGGTAACAGGAAGTTTTATCAATGGGTACACAGATATTACATTTGTAACCATGAACCCCCCCCAAAAATGTTATTTTTAGGATAGCAGTTACTAACTCATTTTCTTGTAAAAGTAAGCTGTTTTGTGCAGCTTTGGGCCCTTTACACCCTTTTTTGAAATCTTGCTTAATTTTGAGATTACTTTTGAGTTCTGTGTTATTTCCCAGTGTGGCCCTATATTAAACTTAAGAATGTTATACTAAAAAAGAAACTGAGCAAGAATTATTTACAAAATCCTGTTCATTAATAGTGTATTAATGTACAAGGCGAGGTCAGCAAAACGCCTTCGACTTCATGGCAACATATTAAGGCTTCATGAAAGCAAGGAAAGATTAAACAAAAGGCCAGCATATTTCTTTCACTCACAAAATGTGGTTGTTTAGTGAACATCAGTTAAAAATAAATAAATACAACTTAAAAAATTAACTGCAGTTGTAAGGAGATACCACCCCCCACCCCCACCCCCACTGTGTATAGCACTTAAAAAGCTGCATTTAGCAAGCATGGGAAAGTAAAACGAATTTAACACGGTTAACTGCATTAGAAGGGGGTGTGCGTGCCTGTGTGTGTGCATGCGTGTGTATGCTTCAGAGAGTGTGCCCATACTTCATTGCACAAGAATTATAGACAAAGCCAGCAATAATGGGTTGATGATGTTGTTGTTTGTCTTTCGGCTTTTCCCGGTTAGGGGACGCCACAGCGGAACTCCGGTCCGCTAATGATTGGCAGTAGATTTTCATGAACGCCGAGGTGCCAGCTCGATGTCCAACCTCCAATGAAGGCACGCCCATTTACGCATGTCTTTCAAACGCCCAACCAACCGCAGGGAGGACATGCAGACTCCACACAGAAGGCACTCACCCGCACTCCAGCCGAGAATCAAACGGGAGAACCTCTTGCTGTGAGGCAACAATATAGACTTGAAATCATGGAAGTTTTTAACTATTTTCCTAATTTACATAAGTTAATAGAGGAAAGGCTTTGCTTCATCAAGCTTTTAGAGAACAATGAAAAGAAACTATAATGGCTGGGATTTTGACCAACCGTAGTCCTCGGAGATCTACTAGAAAATCAAACATTTTAAGGAGTATAGCAAACATATGAGGCAAAATCAGGTATGTTTTATATAAAATCAGGGACAGCTGAGGAGTATGTGGTATTGGGAAGAGAAGATGCATTGCTTTACACAGTATGTAATTTTTGATTCATTTGATCACAATGAAAACTCATGTGCAGACAGTCAAAACATTGGCAGTAATGGCAGGGAGCATTTGTATGATAGTCCATCTGTTGGTATGTATCTAAGTTTCTCCATATGTGTGAGAGACACTGTACCTCAGTATCTGTTATGTGTATGTATAAGAAACTCACTGTGTATTTATTTGTGTATACATTAAATATTTTCATTGTATATATGTGTGTATATATATCTATATCTATATATGTATGTATATATATATATATATATATATATATGTGTGTGTGTGTGTGTGTGTGTATAGGTCTACTGTACATGTTCAAAATTTAAGAAAGCCGAAACCCATATGGCCGAGACCATATGTTCGACTCCTGAAATTTCGAACATGAAAAAAAAATAAAACGCACAACAGTAACATTTTAACTGCTAGCAGGGGGGGGCTACATACCTCCTGCACCCACCAAACTTAAATATACCAACTCCGAGATCACACTACAGTGCGTAATTGGAAATCTTTCCATTCCGCACTGTACGGAGATGCCGGTTTCACATGGTCGGCATTTCAAATGTCGATCATATGGTCTCAGCCATATGGTCTTCGACATTATGAAATGTCGACCATGTGTAGGAGACCCATATATCTATATATATTTTTATATATATATATATATATATATGCATGTATATATTGGTTGTTAAGTATATCCTCCAGTAGCAATTGCATATCGTACAGTTACTACGAAACAGTAGGTGGAGGAAAATTTTACTTCGAGTATAAAACAAAATGAATATAGTAATTATAAAATAAATGCAAACCAATTTAAACAGATAACTCATTGGCTTAATTTAAAAAAATAGTCATTTTAGAAATCCAGAATTCTGAGTACATAACCTCTAGGGATGATTTTTGTTTTACTTTTATTACAGCAACTAATTTTATTCTTTACTCTAGGTGCTCTTCTTTTCAGCCTGTTGATTATATGTTCCTGTCTGGTTTGCACAGCCACCCTCACCCTGTTTGTCTGTGCTGTATCCAAAGGAAAGTACAGTTTTGCATCTACCATAAATGTAGATGATTGAGTGTCTTCACTGCTGCAGTCATTACACTTGGGTTATCCTGCCGTCAGGTGGGCCCGCAGTCGGCCTGAGTTCCAAAGTCTTGGTCCGGCGTCAGTTGCTGTCGCCTCTTCCCTGACGTCAGTGCGCCAGGGGTATATAAGAAGCAGCCGACGCCATTTTCTTCAGTTTTTCTTGCCCCAGATGTCAGGTGCCCCCAAAAATGGTAGGCAATACATATTGCTAATAAAACATACAAAAAAGGTAAAAATAAAACCTTCAGTAACCAGCAAATACACCACATAGGTAGTGTAGGTTAGTCCCAGATAAGAAAGAGGGGCTGGCGGGTGGATAACCTGGACTGCAGCAGTGAAGACACTCAAACATGTACATTTATGGTAGGTACAAAACTGTACTATGTTCATCGTGTTTCACTGCTGCAGTCATTACACTTGGGTAGAATCCCAAAGCTGAGTTTGGGTGGCTGGCTCTGTAGAGGATTTGGTGTGGCTATGAGGCCCTGCAGCACTGCAGTGGCAAAGCTAGCTCTGGATCTAGAGTAAAGAGGCAAATGGTAATGCTTGGTAAAGGTGTGTACTGAACTCCAAGTTGCAGCTTCCAAGATATCTTTGGTAGGTACTCCTCTAAGGTAGGGAGTAGAAGTGGCAGTTGCCCTGGTGGAATGTGGTCTAATGTTAGATGGTACCGGTTTCCCATGCTGAGTGTAGCAGAACCGGATACAGTGTCCTATCCACTTTGAAATGGTCTGCTTTGAAATAGTCTTTCCCTGTGATCCTGCAGCATATGATACAATTATTCAGATTTTCTGAAAGCTTTTGTTTTGTCCAAGTAGAAGCACAATTGCCTGTGCATGTCCAAGGAATGTAGAAGTCTCTCCCCTTTATTCTGGGGATTTGGATAAAATGTTGGCAAGTGAATAGTTTGGTTAAGAGCCACACTGGAAACCACCCTAGGCATAAAAGAAGGGTTTGTTCTTAAAGAAACCCTGTCTTGGTGGAAAATTATAAAAGGCTCCACTGCCATTAGTGCCTGCAGTTCTGAGACTCTTCGTGCTGAGGTTATTGCCAGAAGCAGAGAAGTTTTCCATGATATATATTTTAACTCTGCTGAATTGGGTGGTTCAAAAGGAGGCAAAGTGAGCTTTTCCAAAACAAAATTGAGGTCCCAGGTTGGTGTTGGTGCTGTCCGGGGCGGTCTTATGTTTTTAGCCCCTCTGAGGTACTGCTTTAGCAAAGGGTGAGAGAAAGTAGGAGGATCTGTGTTGTAATGAGCCGTGATGGCAGAAGCGTGAATCTTAATGGATCAGAAGGATAGTCCTTTGTCCAGCATCTCAGTCAACTATTGTAGTATCTGAGGAATGTTAGGGACCCAGAGGATCAAGATTTTGAGCCTGGTTCCAGGCACAGAATCTCTTCCACTTTTCTGAATAAGATTTCCTGGTGCTAGGCCTCCTGGCCTCCAAAATGACATCCATAACAGCTTTAGAGAGAGAAGTTGTCTGTTTGGCTAATGAATCTGCCATGCAGCCAGGTTTAAGGTTTTGAGCTGACTGTGCAGTATCTGACTGATGTCCTTCAAGAATGCAACTGCAGTCATAACATGTGGGTTGTCCTGCCTCAGGCAGCCCTCGGTCGGCCGGATTCCAAAGTCTGGGTCCGACGTCGGCTGATGTCGCATTTCTCTCCGACGTCAGAGCGGCTGGAGTACATAAGCATCAGCCGACGCCATTTTCTTCAGTCTTTCTTGCCGCGCAGTGCCCGAAGCAGAAGCGGTTCGCAAGTGCCGGTCGGTCAGCTCCTGTATTCTACGATACCGAAGTCATCAAAAAAGCTAAGTACCCCGTTGGGGACCTTTTCTTGCCTCAGCCGATGTCAGAAATTACTGAAAAAGTTAACAATTGTCTTTTTTGTGGTAAACAAATACCTCATAAGGATTTCCACTCTTACTGCCTCCCTTGCCTGGGCCCAGACCACAACGTCTCGGCCTGTGTAGCCTGTGCTCGCTTCAACAAGCGCACTCTCAGGCGCCGGGCGGAGTTCGCTGAAGATTTTTTCGGCGATAAATTTGCTTACACCATGCCGTCGGATCTTCCGACATCGCAAACTCCCAAAAAGCGAAAAGACCGGGACCGACATCCTAGGCCCGCGTCTACCACCGACTCCACGCCAAATCCTAGCGCGAGTGCTCCAGTTCCCTCTGAGACGGTCTCTCCACCGCTCCGAACCGAAGACATCGCATTACCGACGACTCTGATTCCAGACATTACTCCGACGCCAGCTATAGATTTTCCTCCGGATACCGAAACCGAGGAAATGCCCGAGACCATTGCTGTAGAAAAGGTCACTCCTGCACGTGGAGTTGCCAGGCCTCCTATGGCCATGTCTATTAAGGCCTACACTAGGGCTAAGGCAGCCAGCAAAACAAAGCATATTACTTCCAAATCCTTACCTCAGCCGACTCCGGAGACACAAATTATGTCCATGGCTGCTGATTTAATTTCCATGATTAGAGGTTCCCAGGCCCATCCTGAGAGAGCATCCCAGCCTCCTCCTGATAAAAGGCCCCGGGTTGAACCCTCTGACCCTACTCCTTCAGATGAAAACTCTGAGGGCTCTGTCCACTCTGATAGCCAGGAAGAGCTCTTCCAGACCTATGAGGACTCGGATGCAGAAGATTCCATCCCTTCGGCCTCCCCTCCTGAGGATATTTCTTTTGGGGAAGTTCTGCACACCATGAGGGAACATTTCAAGTGGCAGGGTCAGGACTATTCTGATTCTAGGAAGCGCCTTAGGACTTTCCTTAAGAAGCCTCAGCACAGGCCCTTAGCTATTCCTCCTGTACTTGATGTTCTGGATGATTTGTATTCTGACTCTAGTGCTACCCCTGATTCTCTTCCTCCTGCTCCAGCCAAGCCAGACAGATATTACAGGGTCCCAGAAACTCATTCCCATTTATTCAGGGCCCATACTGCTGATTTGGAAACTATTTCACAGGGGCCTAAAGGAGTTTCAGCCTCCACCTCAAAGAATCCTTTGCCCTCCAACAGGGAAGCAAGGTCATTAGAGAGATGGGGTAAAAAGGTTTACACTTCCACTACCTTATCTATGAGAGCTTTAAATTGCCTTTTTCATATGTTCCAATATCAGGATTATCTCTTAGAAGATTTACAAAAAACTTTAGCTTCTCCTGATCCTTTAGACAGGAAGACTTTGCAGGAAGCTGTACATAACACTCAGCAAGTAAGCAACCACTTCCTGCAGTGTGGATATGATGCACTGGAAGCTTCATGTAGGGCAGCTATGACAGGGGCAGTGATGCGTAGACATGCTTGGTTAAAAGATCAACCTCTACCAGATCATGTAAAAGCAAAACTTCTGGATGCACCTTTGGAAAAGAACAAGCTTTTGGTGCAAATGCTAAGGATGTGTTAAAGACCATCAAGAAAAAGCAAAATCAGTTCAGACTGTGAAAGATTTCCTCCAGGTTCAACCCCCAGATTCAGTAGGAATTGGCCTTCAAAAAACTGGTCCTTTCCTAATCCAGAAAAGTTTCAAAGGGGTAAGAACAGACGTGGCCGAGGAAGAGGCCAATACAGAGGCCCTTACAGGGGATGACAATGGCAGCCAGGAAACCAAAGAAGTGACGCAGGGGTTTCACCTGCCCAACAACCACAAACTCAATGACTTTCCTCTTCTACCGCCTACCAGGGAACAACTAGAAGCTCCCTTGGGCGGGAAATTATCTCTGTTTGCAGAAAACTGGCACAGACTGACAAAGGACAAATGGATTTTGGACATTATAGACCGAGGGTACAGGTTTCATTTTCATACCTTACCAAGAAAACAAGGCATGCCAAACCTACCACAACATCAAAGGGCAGAGGCTATCAAGCCAATCACTCTGCTGACTCGAATGAAAGCAATAGAAAGAGTTCAACAACAAGAACAGGGGTTTTACTCAAGACTGTTCCTTGTTCCAAGAAAAGAATCTCAATGGAGACCAGTACTGGACTTGTCTGCACTAAACACCTTTCTCATAGTACCAAAGTTCAAAATGCTGACTCTACAGCAACTCCTTCCCATGCTGGGCAAGGAGTCGTGGCTGATTACTCTGGACCTCAAGGAGGCATACCTGCATGTCCCTATCAGACACAGCTGCAGAAGATACCTCAGATTTCTTGCAGGGCCAGAGCATTATCAATTCTCAGCATTGCCATTTGGCTTATCTACTACGCCCAGAGTATTTACAAAATGCCTGGCTTCAGTAATTGCTCATTGCAGGCTCCAGGGTATACAAATTTACCCGTACCTGGACGACTGCCTAATACAAGCGGACGACAAATTGATGTTGACAAAAAACCTGGATTATGTCATACGATTACTTCAAGCTCTGGGATGCACAGTCAACTTTCAAAAGTCAAGACTGCAGCCATCCCAGCAAATAATCTTCTTAGGAGCCAAACTAGACACAGCCTCTCAGATGGCTTACCTGACAGAAGACAAGCAAGAGAAGTTAACTCAATACTTCAAAGATTTAGCAAAACTCACCCAGATGACTGCAAGGAGATTCCTACAGGCCCTGGGTTACATGGCATCCTGCATTCTACTGGTTCCATTGGCAAAACTACACATGAGAAAGCTTCAATGGTACCTAAAAAGCATTTGGTCTCAACACAGCAACAACTTGGAGACAGTCATTCCACTCATTCCATGCCTACAAAATGAATTCCTATGGTGGGCCTCGGTGAGCCAGGAAAACACAGGTATGTCATTCAAAAAACCGCAGATAACACAGACCATGACTACAGACGCCTCAGACCTTGGATGGGGGGCGCACATGGAAGGCAGGTATATACAAGGGCAATGGTCACCAAAGGAAACACATCTGCATATAAACCAAAAGGAAATGCTGGCAGTAATGCATGCCATCGAGGCTTTTCAACACCTACTCCAGCAAGGCCATTTAATGATACGGACAGACAACACCACTGTGATGTGGTACATAAACAAGCAGGGGGGCACCCACTCTTACCCCCTTTGCAGACTGACAATGCAGCTTTGGGAGAAATCACTGAGTCTAAACATCCAGTTACAATCCCAGTTTGTTCCAGGAAAAGACAATGTGCTGGCGGACAGCCTAAGCAGGAATTTCACAGATCCACACGAGTGGAGGTTACATCTGAAGGTTTTCAGACAACTCACTTCGACATGGGGCAAGCCAGAAGTGGACCTATTTGCCTCTCACCTCAACCATCTTCTACCAAAATTTTGCACAAGGACATACCATCCAAAGGCTTGGAAAATAGATGCCCTTTCATTCAACTGGAACTCCCTAGTGATCTATGCATTCCCACCTCTGCCACTAATGACCTCAGTATTACTAAAGATCAAAGCAGAGAAGCCCAAGGGAATCATAATAGCTCCGGATTGGCCAAGGCAACACTGGTACCCACTACTATGGAGCATATGTCACACCAGGAGGTGGGCCCTCCCTCAGTGGCCTCTACTTTTGACTCAACACAATTTCGAAACACTGCATCCAAACCTTCAGACACTGCAGCTAACAGCCTGGGAGATCCCTTAAATAACTTTAGCTTATCTCTCTCCAAGGAAGTTCAGCGGATACTAACAGAGGCTCGAAGACCATCCACCAGAAAGGTTTACTTAGCAAAGTGGAAAAGATTCAGCAATTGAAATACCAGCAAGGGACATGATGCATCATTACTGAACATCCCTCTTATCTTGGAATATTTGGCAGATATGTTACAGAGCGGCCTCTCATATTCTTCAATAAAGATACATGCATCTGCTATTTCGGCTAGATACAACACTGATCCTCCTGTTTTCTCTCACCCCTTACTAAGACAATTCCTCAGGGGAATCAAGAACATTAAGCCACCAAGGAAGGCCCCAGTGCCAGCCTGGGACCTCAATTTCGTCTTAGAAAAACTGACTCTACCTCCTTTTGAGCCAGCAGCTTCAGTAGACTTGCAATTTCTCTCATGGAAGACAGCTTTCCTGCTGGCAATTACCTCAGCAAGAAGGGTTTCGGAGCTACAGGCCCTAATGGCAATACCACCCTTTATTATTTTCCACAGAGACAGGGTTTCATTAAGGACCAACCCTACTTTTATGCCAAAGGTGGTATCTAGGGTTTCTCTAAATCAAGCCATTCATCTGCCTGCTTTCTTCCCCAATCCTGAGAATAAGGGGGAAAGACTTTTGCATACCTTGGACATTCATAGACAACTTCGATACTACCTGGACAGAACCAAGGCCAGTAGGAAGTCTGAACAGCTTTTTGTAGCTTACGCCCCTGCAGTCCAAGGAAAAGCAATTTCAAAACAGACTATTTCTAAATGGATTGGACATTGCATCAGATTCTGTTATTCCTTTCATGGAAAGACTGTTCCAGCCTATGTCAGACCACATTCCACCAGAGCTACAGCCACCTCTACAGCCTTTTTAAGAGGGGTGCCTACCAAGGACATTCTAGAAGCTGCTACATGGAGCTCTGTGCATACATTCTCCAAACACTACAATCTTCCTCTATATTCCAGATCCAGCGCAGGCTTTGCTTCGGCAGTCCTGCAGGGTTTGATTGCCACACCATCTCTTTCCTAGAGCAAACCTCCTCCCCCAGCTAAACTATGGTATTCTACCCACATGTTATGACTGCAGTTGCATTCTTGAAGGACATAGTACAGTTTTGTACCTACCATAAATGTAGATGTCCGATAGACATGCAACTGCAGTCGGGTTTTCCCTCCCTCCATACCCCTCTATGCCTAGGGTCCACTCCTATCCCTCTTACTCTTAGCTGGGGATATCTGTTATGGTGTATTTGGTTTATTGCTCATGTATTTGTTTGGAATTCTGTTTTTGTCTTACAATTTGATTACAGCCTTCCTTGGAGGGCACCTGGCATCTGGGGCAAGAAACACTGAAGAAAATGGCGTCGGCTGATGCTTATGTACTCCAGCCGCTCTGACGTCGGAGAGAAATGCTACATCAGCCGACGTCGGACCCAGACTTTGGAATCCGGCCGACCGAGGGCTGCCTGAGGCAGGACAACCCACATGTTATGACTGCAGTTGCATGTCTATCGGACATCTACATTTATGGTAGGTACAAAACTGTACTTTTTGCTGAGTCAGAAGGTGTGGAATTTGAGGCAAAATCCAAGGTGGGCCTTGAGCTAAGTTCTTTAAGATTGGGTACCAGTGCTGGCGTGGCCAGTCTGGAGCAATCAGAATCATCTGTGATTTGTCTTGTCTGGCTTTTAGGAGTACCTTTGAAAGGAGAGGCAGTGGTGGGAAGGCATAAACGTTTAGGCTTTTCCAGCTGAACGAAAGAGCATCCACTTTCCATGCGTGTGTGTGACAAGTCTTTGTGCAGAATTTTTGTAGTTGGCAATTCAGTGGGGAGGCAAAGATATTTATGTCCGGGCACCCCCATTTTTGCATTATCATGCTGAAAACTTGTGGATTTAATTTCCACTCGTGAGGATCCATGATGTTTCTCCTTAGGTCGTCCGCCAGACTATTTTTCTTTCCTGGCAGGAATTGTGCTTGCAGATGAACTTGATAAGTTATAGCTGTGTTCCACAAGGTCATGGCTTGCCTGCATAGGGGGTAAGAATGAGTGCCCCCTTCCTTGTTTATGTACCACATTACTGTGGTGTTGTCTGTCCTTAATAATAATTGTCCTGGATGCAGAAGGTCCTTGAAAGCTGTTAGGGCATTTTGTACAGCCAACGTCTCTTTTTGATTGATGTGAAGATGCATTTGGTCTGTGGTCCATTTGCCCTGAATACTTTTTCCTGCCATGTGTGCTCCCCAGACGTAATCCAAGGCATCTGTTGTTAAAGTCTGCCTGGCTGTGGGAAGAGTGAAAGGCTGACCCTTACTGAGGTGACATGCCTGTGCCCACCATCAAAACTCCTGTTGTAGGCAGGGAATTAGTGGTATTACCATCTCCAAGCTGTGAGAATGTTGAGGCCAAACACTTTTTAGGTACCATTGTAATTTCCTCATATGCAGTCTTGCATATGGAATTAGTAGTATGCAGGATGCCATGAATCCCAAGGCCTGCAGAATTTTTCTTGCAGGGAGTTGGGACTTTGTTGCCATCAATTGAAAATACTGAGTCAGTTGTCCTTGTTTGTCTGGCGTGAGATAAGCCATCTGGGCCGTTGTGTTAAGCTGGCACCCAGGAATATTATCTCTTGTGAGGGCACTAGTTTTGATTTTTTTCGTTTTCTGTGTACCCTAGGCAACTTAACAATCTTTTTACGAATGCCAGATGCCGTAAAAGAATGTCCTTGCTCTCCGCTTGAATCAGGCAGTCATCCAGATATGGATATATTTGAATTCCTTTTTGTCTGCAAAATGCAATTACTGGTGCCAGGCACTTGGTAAAGACCCTGGGCACAGTAGATAAGCCAATGGGCAGTGCAGAGAATTGGTAGTGCATTGAACCAGCGATGAATCTGAGGTATCTTCTGCAATTTTGTCTGATAGGGACATGCAGGTATGCCTAATTAACAAGCCAAGCTTTCTTGCCCAACATGTGAAGGAGCTGTTGTAGTGTCAGCATTTTGAATTTCGGAACATCCAGGTAAGTATTTAGAGTGGAAAGGTCCAGAATGGGTCTCCAGGCTTTGTCCTTTCTGGGTACTAGGAAGAGTCTTGAGTGAAATCCTTGTCCTTTTCCCTGCTGTGGTACTTTTTGAATAGCTCTCATGTCCATGAGAGCTGTAATTTGTTTTTGTGCCTCTGCCCATTGATTTTGTGGCAGGTCTGGCATTCCTTTTAGCCTTGGAAAAGTGTGAAAGTGGAACCTGTAACCTTGAGACACAATATTCAGCACCCATTTGTCTTTGGTGAATGCTTGCCTGTTTTGAGAAAAAAGTGCTAGTTTCCCCCCTAAGGGAGCTGCCAAAAGGTAAGAGTTTGGCACTGGAAGGGGGAAATCATTGGGACTGTTTCCTGTAAGGTTGTGACTTATCCTTACCTTCTTTTGGGTTTGTAGCACCCCACTGTCATGGTCTGAAAGAACCTTGTGGCTGAGATCTGCCCTCTTGGGCATCTGTATCTGCCTCTTTGTGGCCTGTCTGACACTGGAAAGGACCAATTCTTTGTAAGCCAATTTCTGCTAAATTGTGGTGGCTGTACCTGTAAGAAATCATTCACTGTTTGTATAGATTTTGCCTTATCCTCCATTTTCTTTAATACCTCTTCTGCCTTAATACCAAATAAATTATCTTGCTGCAAAGGAACATACAATAATTTTGCCTTAACATGATCTGGTAAACTTTGTTCTTTTAACCAAGCATGCCTTTGAATCACAGATCCTGTAAGTGCTGCTCTACAAGAAGCTTCTAATGAATCAAAACCACATTGCAAAGTATGCTTTCCCACTTGTTCAGCTGCATGCAATAAAGCCTGCATTTCCTTATAGTCAGGTTGTTCTGCATTTGTACTCATTTTCTGTTTTAACTGAGACAGTAAGTATTGTTTATATTTAAGCATGTGAAACTGGCAATTTAGAGCCCTCACTGCTAAAGTTGCAGAGATGTAAACTTTCTTTCCCCATCTGTCTAATGCTCTAGAGTCCATATCCGAGGGAACTGGATTCTTAGCCGTGGAAGCCTTAACCCCTTTGGGACCATGGGAAATAGTTTCTGGGTCAGCAACAGGGTTTTTATAAAGAAATTTGTGAGAGTCAGGGACTCTGTAGTATCTGTCTGGCTTGACTGGAGCTGGGGGTAAAGAATCAGGGTTTAAACTAGATTCAGAGAACACATCAACCACAATGTCCAACACTGGCGGAATAGCAAGGGGCCTGTGCTGAGGCAGCAAAAAAAAGTATCTGAGCCTTTTCTTGGATTCTGAGTAATCCTGGCCCTCCCAATGGAAATGCTCCCTCATGATATGTAAAGTTTCCCCAAAAGAGTAATCCTCAGGAGGAGAGGCTGAAGGAATTGATTCTTCAGCATCAGAATCCTCATAGGGGGTAAAGAATATCCCTGGTCTAAAGAGGAATCAGAATATATTGAAACCTGGTCAGAGGAATCATAGTCTGTATCCTGCCTAGGCCTTTTATCAGGAGGGGGATGGGAACCCCTGATCAAAGTCATCAAGTCTTCGGCCAGCTTGAGCATCTGTTTTTTTAGGCATTGAGGCCTGTCCAGGTGAATGCTGTACTTGTTTCTTTGCCTTTAGTGCAGGCTTAGTCTTGGCTGTAGTTGCAATGGTAAGTTGAGTAGGCCTGAAAACACCCTCAGAAGCCGATGCCTCCTCAGCGGCTCCAGACCCATCTGAAGGATTAATCTCCATTGGCCCAACACCTTGAGGCTCCAGAGGCCTAGGCACCTCCACGTGGGAGTCTGTCGCGGCCTGTGGTTCTGAGGTAGTGGGTGTCAGGGGCTGCAAAAGCGCCTCACTGAAAACCGGCGACTGGCCTAGAAGAGGCTTCGTCATCAGTTTTGGGCCTCAGATGCCTTTCCTTATCTTTATCTTTGCGCTTTTTGCGCATTCCAGTCGTCGGTTTTTCCGATGGCATTGTATAATTAAACCTTCGCCCAAAGTAATGGCGAGCAAAATCAAATCGACATTTAATAGTGCGTTTGTTAAATCTAGCACAAAACCGACAACTAGAGATGATGTGATCTGGGCCTAGGCATGGAATACAGTAAGAATGAAAATCCTTATAAGGTATTTGCTTCCCACAAGAAATACAATTATTAACTTTTTCTGACATCGGTCTGAGGCAAGAAAAAAATTCCCCAATGGAGTACTTAGTTTTATTGAAGACTTTGGTTCTGAAATCGAATTTGAAATCTCAGGAGTCGGCCGACCAGCACGTGCGAACTGATTTTGCTTCGGGCACTGCGCGGCAAGAAAGACTGAAGAAAATGGCGTTGGCTGCTTTTTATATACCCCTGGTGCACTGACGTTAGGAAAGAGGCGACAGCAACCGACGCCGGACCAAGACTTTGGAACTCTGGCCGACTGCGGGCCTGCCTGACAGCAGGATAACCCAAGTTTAATGACTGCAGCAGTGAAACACGATGAACATCGACCTATTAGTGTACTTCTGTAAAGATTTATTAGTCAATTTTCTTCTTTCCATCCCTGAAATACTGTCCAGGATTAAGCTGATGTCATGTACTTGATTCCAGGGTCCTTGGTTCCCACTTTCACATCTCCGGCAAGCATTGTTCACCTTCTGAAACATTTTTGTAGTCTTCCTGCTGTACAGAAATGTTTGTACAGGTACTGGCAAGCAAATATTCTAAAATTTCTTGACTTGGTAGCATGTCTAGGAGCAAAACCTGTATACATCCATTCTAAGCTTATATTCAGTTTGTTCTGCCAAACAAAAGTAAACTTATTTCTCTGTTGGTTTCTTCTAGCTTGATAGATCTTTTGTACTCATCTGCTGCCATTATTAAACAATTACTGAGGTGTCCTTGATAGCTAAAAACTGGACTAACTCTGAAGGCCCCAGACCTCCCTATGTTTGCTGTAATTTAAGTTACTTTAATTCAATATAACCTATATATAATAAACTGGCATTTTCCCTGAAATCAGATTTCCCCTTTTGTGTTTTTTCCAGGTTATTTGCTGTGCTAAAGGTTCATAGGTAAGTACTAGGCTAACTGCCATTGTAGGCCATTTTAAGCCTAGTCAATTTCTGTTTGTGAGAATTAAACCCTGTATCTCTTGCTTATAAGGTAAACACCTTGACCGTTATGCCAACCCCAGAGTGTGTGACCTCTCTTGATTTGCTCCAGATATCTAAAAGATGCATTTCTTTTACATTCTGATGCCACATTATGTTCAGTTTCCTGATTTTACTGATAAACCTATTGGTAGAATGTATTTCTTCTAGCCTTTTAGTTTCTGGTTGAAAAGTGTTTTCTTGGTTGTTCTTTTGAGCTTTCCTACACTAGACATACCGTGCTGATGAGTGTCCTATGAAGCCCAGGAAAATAATTCATTATTCCCAGAGAACATCCTCTTTTGCATTAGCAGTAATTCCTGCCATCTGTACTTGTTATCTTTCTTCCATCTTAATTGTGTAGTCTTATAGTACCCATTAAGACTAGGAGTTGCTAGCCCCCCCCCCCCCATCTTGAATGGCATCAGGAATTGTTTCCATTTTCCATGCTACACAGAACTGCATTCCTTCCCACAAAAACTCCTACCAAAGTTTTTTTTTTTTTTTTTTTTTTTTTTGGGGGGGGGGGTCAGTCTGAGAAAGCATGCCCCCTTGTAAATATATAAAAGAGACCAAAATATCTTTATTGCTTAAGTTTTTTATGTGAACCATAACCATTAATTTCCACTTTTTGATTTGTTTACTATTTTTTCTCATAGAGTATCCAATTGTGGCAGTACTTTCAAATAATTGATATTCCTACATCCCCAAAGATATGGGTGTCTTTCACATTTTCAGGTTATGGTTGATAATTCAATGCAAGAACATTTATTTTAGTTATGATTATTTTATAAGCAGCGAGGTGCTAAAATGTATCCAATTCATGAAGTACATGTTGTAGATCTATTGCTGTGTACACTGTTTATAGATATGTGTCACCTGTGGAAAAAGGCAGTCTTTACTTGGTCTTTACCCACTTATAACCTAACATGTGGGGATAATCTTACGGGAGCTACTAACGGCTCATAATAAAGTCCAGGTAAAAGGAGGGTACACTGGACATGTCCAGTGATAGCTTAGTCGAGACTCTCCCTCCTAGCAACACTCAAATTCCCTTTCTAGACAAGGAAGGAGAGTTTTGCTGAAATGCAGAGGGTGACACTGCAGCAGCCCAACTAACCTGCGGTACCACTGAAGCTTCTGTATATGCAGTCTGGCAAGAGGGAGCATTGGAATAGAAGAGGGCCTGAATCCCAGGGCCCGGAGAAACTCCCGGGCTGGCATGGCAGTCAGAGGAAGAAGAGACTGAAAGAAGGCAGTCAATGACAAAACTTTTGGAGGTGGAAGAGAGACTAACACTGGCACTGTCTGAATCCTGTATCCCAGATTCACATGATCCTGAGTGGGAGTGGAGATGGACTTTTGGAAGTTGATATTGAACCCCAAACTTTGGAGAAGAGAGCTGGTGAACTCCAGGTCATGTAACAGGTGACTGAGAGAAGGTGCGTGAAGCAACAGGTCATCTAGATGAGGAAAAAATCTGAATGCCTTGGAGCCTGCCGAAAGTAATCACGGGAGCTACACATTTTTAAATACTCTTGGGGCAGTAGAAAGGCCAAATGGCAAAGCAGAAAACTGAAAATGAGATGAAGAAAATAGAGTAATATAAAAACATCCTGAAAAGAGGGTGAATAAGGCATATTAAGGTAAGTATCCTTCAAATCCAAAGACATCAGAAAAGCCTGGGATAGTAAAAGTGGAAACAAAGTTTGAAGAGTAAGCATCCAAAAAGAGGGGACTTTGAGAAAGGTGCTGAGCAGGAAGGGATCCAGAATTTGTCTCCATGTGCCCTCCTTTTGAGGAACCAGGAACATCCTGAAATAAAAGCACTTTCACACTTGGAAAGGGGAAACAGGTTGAATGGTTCCTTAATTCACCAGGGATTCTAGGTCCTCCCAGGAAATGAGGAAGTTCCCCTAGAAGAGGTTGAGGAATCCCTGAAAAAGGAGGGAGAGAATTCCATACCATGAAGTAACCCTGTAGGATGATGGAAAGAACCCAAGAGTCTGAAGTGATGAGAAACCAGTTTGAAAGACAAAGGGAAAGCTGAAGGGACAAAGGAACCTAGTGTAAGTGTGTGTGTGTGTGTGTGGGGGGGGGAGGGGCAGATGGATTGTTAAAGAAAAGCAGGCTTATCAGATAAAGGAGTCTTCTGGGCCACGGAAGTCTGAGAAGCCTTAGCAGAGGAGGCTCACCTATCACCCTTCCTGTCCTTGAAGGGCTGGCAGGATTGCCTGGCAGATCTAGAAGGATAATTCCTCTGGAACTTAGGAATAAGAAAGACAAAAATATGTTTAAGGTCCTGCAAGGCTTTGCCATTCTCTTGAAGAGACTTAAAATATGTCAGCAACAGCAGTCCCAAAAAGACATTTATTATCCAAAGAAGCATCCAACAACTTGGCCTTAATGTCCTCAGGCAAAGACTGAAGATGAAGCCAAGAATAACACCTCATGACAGACCCAAAAGCTGTAGTCCTGGCAGAAACACCAGCAGCAGCAGCATCATAGCTACACTTAATAGAATGTCGAGACAGTTGAGAAGTAGAACCTAAAGTATATAAGGCAGAGGATATGCTGTCAGAATCAGGAAGGTCAGAAATAACCTGATAAGCCTGAGCAATCAAGGCCAGAGCATGTCTGGTAATTAGAAGCAGTGTAAATCTTACCAGTTCTCTCTATTGCCCTTATATCCTGATCAGAAGGCAAAGGTTTAGAAGAGGGCAGAAGCCTAGAAAGTTTGTCAGAAGAGAATGACATCACAGCAGGATCAGCAGAAGGACAATAAAAATTAACAATCCTCAAGGACGTTATAGAAGCTATCAAGTTTCGTAGGAGCAGGAAGCTGAGAAATCAGGAGGCTTGGAAGCAGCAAGGCAGCCAACACAGGATGAACTGCAGAGGGTTTAGGAGGATCCACCTGAAGCAACTCATCTGACCACTGAATATCAGAAATTTCAGAAGAATCCCATTTAAAGTGTTCCATCATCCTAGAAATTGCGTTGTGAAAGGACAGTTTCACAAAAGGAGACTCTGGTCTAATAGAATCCCCCTCATCAGAACCATAAGGCAAAGACATCTGTGAAGAATAGGACAACACCCCCATCATCAGACTGAATCCTCATCCGAGGAATCTGGTTCCCTAGGCTGTTTAGAAAGGGGTAGAGGTCCAAGAAGAAATGGACACTGAAACCCCTTGAGGAGGCTTCAGGGCCATCAAGGCAGAAAACAAGCCCTGAGTAAACTCTTGCCATTCCTTTTGAGGATCCTTAGGACTGACTGAAACATGCTTCATTTTTTGTCTGTTCTTGGAAGAGATGTCATCCCTAACAAATACCATAGATTCCAACCCTTGTCGAGATTCGGTAAGAGTATCCAGAACCTAATCTTTGACCAGTATCTGTGGAATCCCTTATCAGCTTTTGTTCCCCCTCAATGTTCACAACAGACAACTGCAAAGCCTCAGAGGACATGTGAAAAGACAGATGTATGATGGCCTCCAACAGGGTAATGGCTGAGTTATCTGGGGTACTGTAGATGCCGGGCGCTCTACATAGCTATTACCCACTTCTAGAAGTTATGTCTCGTGGAGGCTGAACAACTAAAGAACCTGGCTACCCTGGGCTAATTGTTTAAGACATTAATTTTCAAGATAAACGGACAGGGTAGACAAACAGCTTCTGAGTGTTTTAGGCACAACGCCTTACAGATACTACAAGATGGAAGCACCCAAACAAAAGAGACACTGTTCATGATGATCCTTATAGGGGATCTGTATTCTACACTGGCATTTTGTCTTCTTGGATGACCTGCACTCTAGATAAGCAAAATAAAATACAAGACCAAAGGAAAAAAAAAAAAAAACAACAGGGCACTTATCTGACGGCTAGATATTCAGCACAGCAGCAAGGCATTCAGATTGGCTACAAAGAACTTCTGGATAACTGCGTCTGTATGTCACTTTTTTGCCCAACGACTTGTGCTGGGAACATGTGTGTGATGTATGGTACGTAAAACATCATAAGGCTTTGTTATACTGGCAAAACTTTGAGCTGTCCTAGGCAAGAGTTTTCTGTAGTGAAGAATACTTTTGTCTTGTATTTTATTTTGCTTACATGGAATGAGTGTAGAAGGACGAAGGACATAATGGTGTGTAACACAATCACCCACAAAATGTATTGCAAGAAAGATGGTAGTCCCTAAAGCATGCTGTTGTATTCGATCAGTAGTGTAATATGAATGCCTGTGACTAACTGCTCCTGGAAGAGTTAAAATGCTCTTTTGCCAGTTTTGTAGGCCAAAAAAGTGCATGTTCTAACAACGGTAGTGGTGGGACAAATTCAGGATGACATTGCTCTTCCCTTAAAAACAAAGGTGTTCCTGGCAAGCCATGTCACCCTCAAGGTGGCGAGTGGTAACACGCAGTAAGCATTTGAAATATGTGGCTTCAGGGCCTATTGGGCCAGTTTGCTGCTACGTAAACATACTTTTCCTTTAATTTTGTTCATATTTCTGCTTTCTAGTATATTGCACTGATGCTTGCAGCAAATAATGAGAAAGGTCATTGGAAAACGCTCCTTGTTGGTTCTTTAGTTTGAAGTGGCAATTTTGCTGGCTCATTATGCTAGTTTGAAATTCATTTTACTCCTTCTGCATTAGCATAGCATCCACTAAAGTTGACTTTCTGCCTCCAGCGGTATGAAATGGAGAGTAGTAGAAACGTATTGTCTCCAGCATTGGAATGCAAACCTAAATATTTGGCAGTTGTTCAAAAGACTTGATGTTTTTGTCAGTCTACTTTGCTGTAGGCAAAATACAAAATAAGTTAATGCATATGGGTGATGTATAAATCTTCATTAAAATGTTTTTATAATGAGTTATAGTGTTGGGAAATTTAGTTTCAGACGTTTTCCTCCTGAGACAAATACTGTTATAGCAGTTTGCTGTTGGTTGAGACTTGAAGCATTAAAATGTGAAAGAATAATCCTTGTGTTGGCAGACCCAGTAGTTTATTAATGCACAATAAAGTGTGAATTTGCAGTAGTGTACTATAGAGGCTTAAACTGCTGACCGACTTCATCTGTCTTTCTTCTTTTGACTCCTTTGGTCTGCAGCTTAGATTTTGTGAATTGAGCAAATTATTTAGTCGGCTAGTGCACTGCGGTATCCTGAGACTATCTGTACGTACGTCTGGTGGTGGTACATTGTATTTTGTTTTATTTATTTAATGAATAATATGCTTAGAAGTAATTAGTACCTTAGGATGTTACTGACATATTTCTGTGTGAGTAATAACAAAAAAGATGGTTTCATGTTGACAGAATCTACAGACCTAATGGGATCTAGCCTCACAGATCCTTGCACACCTGCGGGTCATTTAATTATCTGTCCAGTGTTAGAATAATGTAGTGTTTCACACATTGTTGGTGATTGCAAAACAACCAAGGGCTGAGCATGGTGTACAAGTGCAGTGTAATTAGGGGCTTGCATCTACCCCCCCCCCAAACACACACAGCAGCCGGTGAGTGCTTTTCCTATTTTTCCTGACACTAGGGATATTTTGACTGACCTATAATGTGCGACTACTTTTTCCCATAACTGCCTTGTGGGAAGGATGCAAGTCCCTCCTCCTGGGTGATTGTGCTTGGAGACTTTCTTCCACCCTTTGTGGGCAGTGTGATTTGATGGGGGATATGGGTCTTTGTTCGAGAGATGGACAGGGATTTGATTTTTACTGTGAGAGGAACAGGGATTGATTCTCATCTCATCTAATGACCTTTCACGAGGTTCTATGTGGACTATTCAGAACTAGATATCCAGTATCCTCGATGGTGTGTCAAACTGTCTGTGACAGTTCTTAGTACCATTTCCTGATATGTATTCCCTGCTTAACTCCGGTGTCAATGTAATAACATTTTGACTTCAGTAATGAGCTACTAGTGTATTTCAGTACTCTGGCTGATTGTAAATGCTTGCAGATGGTTTTGTTTTTTACTCTCACGAGCATCACTCTGATTTTCTCGTTAATTGCCATTTCTCTGCCTATTTTTACTGTGTCGCTAATTTGCATTTGGGATTCTAATATTTCTCAGCCAAGATGACTGACTTGTAAGTCATGGGGCCCTCAATTATTGACCATTAAAGAAGAGGCAGTGTTGTCCTGGGTGATTTCAAACCTTGATTTGCATATTGGACTTGTTTTCTTATACAGCAAACTTGCCATTGAGAACCAGTCTGTTTCATGCTTTTGCATTTCTGTGTCATCGTGGCCATTTCACACTGTATTGAGCCTCACTCTTTTCTGTCGCTAATTTCACATTCTGCTTATTCTTTCCTTCATTTTCACGCCCCTTTCATTGCCCCTAGCTTTGCAGTAATGACTTATTCAGCTGTATCTGTCGTATAAATTTATATCGCTCTAATTTTCAGATACCCCTTCATTTGTGTTCTTGATTCCTCATACATGTATGTTTGTCATTGCGAAGTCACATTCTACTTTGAAAAAGTCAGATGTTCATTATTAGGTCACTGCGGCAGTTGTCTAAGCTATACAGATGCCCTGCCAAAGAGTGAAGCAGATCACCAGTTTCCAGAGCTGTAAGGCACCTTCCATGCAGCATAGCCTTTACCATGCATAAGAAAAGTAGTATATATGGAGTGGCTAAGACCCCAAAACTTCAGCACATTCTTACCACCGAGTATGTTCCTTCATGGGATTCAGGTGGCTGATACTCAGCCAGAGCTTCAACAAGGCTGGGTAGATAAGTTCCTCATTGGGAATCTCCGAGATATTTTCAATATATTTTCTATATAAAACGGAATAAGATAAAGCAAAGTTTTTCTCAGGTTTTGTTTTTGGGTGGATTATTTTAGGTTGTCTGTGGTAGTTCTCACCGGAAAAGTTATTTTCCGCTCAGGTTGATTTACTGACTTGTTTGTGAGGCACTTTTTCTCTGCTGTAAGCCGATTCAGAGTCTCTGTTGATGTTCTCTTAACTTATTTTTGGTAAGGAAATGGGTTCTACTTATACATGAACTTGTGAGGGGCCAGGACAAGTGTGTTATGTGATTTTCACTGAAAAGGTGCACCTCCTTAAAGACTACATTTTTTGTCAAGTGATATCACGGACTCTTCTTGGCACCACTATACACCAGTAAGAGTCCTTTCACAGCTGGGTCGTACACCAGGGTCCCAGCAATGTTATCAATCGCTCCTCCAGCCTCAAGAGGAAAAAAGTTATTCAGGAAACTTTGGTGTTCAAGCTGCCTTCTTCCTTGTCTGAGCTGCTTAGTTGATCCACAGGTCGCTCTTCTTTTTCTCCTGGTCCCTCAAGTCTTGCTGCTCGAGTTGACAGTATGGTCCTGGAGGCAAGAACATCCTCTGCGGCTGTTCTGCCTGCTTTGGGAAAGGTGACAAGGCTATGCCTTTGGTTGGCCGCTCTAAGGAACCTTTTCCCTGTGGTAGAAAACATCTGTTTAACCCCTTTTCTCCTGGGGTGTCTCCTAGAAAAAGGAAGCAAAAATCAAATATGTTTCCTCTGCCAAAACAGATGGCTGGCTGAGATTGGCAACAAGGTTATTGAGAGCTTTTCAGGCTTTGCATAATGATGATTCTCCTCAGAAAAAGAGAAGAATGTCTTCCTTATCAGATACCAATTCCCAGTTTTGGGGGTAGGAATGGGATTGGAGCTTGGCTTCTTGTGTTTTCTCTTTACAGGATAGAGAATCTGACTTGGAATGTAGCTTCCTCTCTGATTCCCTCTTAAAGAATGGTAGTTTTCTGATACTAATGCCAGACTTGGGGAATTCTTTCAATGGGAACAAAGACTTGGAATCTCAACAAAAATAATACAATGTGTTACAGGTAAATTTGCCTCAGTCTACAGCTGTCCCTCCTATCTTTGCTAACCTTGGAGGATGTCTTTTTGGCAGCCCACACTTTTCACTATGGTCAACCACCTTCTCTTAATAAGTATGATAACCTGTAAAAGGTGGCCCAGTACCATAAGTTTCTTCTTTTCTAAGAGTGAGACAGATGCTGCAGTTGTTTCCTTATCAAAGTCTGCATCTTCTAAACAACTTCCAGTTGCCAGACGTAACCCTTCTGACAAACTGTAAAGGTTTTGGATATGTTTGTTAAATAAAAAATTTACTCTTCTGCCCTGGCTTTCAGAATTGTAAATATTCAAGCACACGTCTAGGTTTTTGCTGCCGTATTATGATAATTTAAGGAATTTACTTGCTGATCTCCTTCCTTCAGATACTAAAAGCATCTGTGTGTCCTGTGATATCCGTTTTATCTCAGATAGTCGAGCATTTTTTGGAATGTGCTTATGAAACCGCTGATGTTCTAGCCATAGCTGCTGCCAGTGGCTCTGTTTTGAGAAGATTTGCTTGGTTACGGTATAAAAATTGAACAGAACATGTTAAACCTGGAAATTTAAATGCTCTCCTGATTAAAGAAGTCTGAATTGAAACTTCCTCTGTGGACGTACTTAAGGAATTTGATGAAAGGGGAAAGTTAATTCAAGAGGTTACCCAGATTTTTTTAACCACTGTCATATCCTAAATATAAGAGAAACACCTCTTCAAGTTCAGGCCTCTCATTTAGAAAGCAGAATAAGCAAGTTTCATGCAAAAAAAAAAAAAAAAAACTGTCGGAGAGGTTCAGAGAAGTGAGTATGCTCCCAGAACTAAGGATAGCCTACAAAAATCAGACTGACTATATGCCCCCTCAAGATTACCCCCACCTTTTCAATCCTATAAATGTAAATGTTTGTCTTCAGTGTCATATGTGGCACCTGGTAACCTCAGCCAGTTGGGTTTTGAACATCATTCTAAAAGGTTACAGCTAGCACTCCAATTACAGTAGGACTCCATTCCTCAATCCTCATTTTCAAGGGATTCCTGCGCATCTTTCCAATCAAATTGACCTGTTCCCTCCTGTTCTGAATCTGATGCTGTCTCAGTTTCTTGAGATCAAACAGAGAAATTATTTTATTCACTGATGTGGTACACAGCCAAAGTATGGGGACCAGATCCTACCCCATTTGTATATCAGCTGTGGTAGCCTGAGATCTAGCGGCTCATTTCAGTTTGTGTCACTATGTGTTTTTTTGTTTCACACCGTATCTTTAAATTTTATATTTGAGTTCTTGGGGGGTGAAGATTGAGCATTCGTGAACATGAGACTTTTCAGTCACCATTTTTGACTGTGGCTGAGTGTTTAGCAGATTCTGATGAAATTCTGAGTGTTTATTAAAATAAAGAAAGTGCTTAATCTTAATATTGTTTCTGTGACTCCTTTTGTGCAGCTTTGTGTAACCATTTGTCGTTTGGTTGCTCTAATTTGTTCTAAGCCGATGTGGTTATTTGTCTCTTCAGACTACACACATTCCATCAGAGCAAAACATTTTGGCAGACAGGCTGGGCAAGACCCAAACAAATCATCACGGGTCTTCCAGGAATTGATCCAACTTTGGGGAACTCAAGTAGATTTGTTTGCTATGAACAAAAGAACGATAACCAATGAAAAAATTAATCCACGACCATAGGGAAGAACCAGCACTGGATTGTAGACCAAAATAGTTTTAATTACAAAAGTTCTCCAATTACACGAGTCACAGGAAAAAATCACACAAGCGCTTTCGCTCAGGCAGTCCTGAGCTTTATCAAGTGTTACAGACATTTCATGTTGCAGTGCCTAATATATATCCTGGTAATTGCAAACGTAATTGAAAAAACCTGATATTCAAGTGCTCCAGTGATTTAAAGCTATAAGCTAAAAATAATTTTCATTATGTCAACTAAAAATAAAATACACATATATAAGTATAAAAACCAAACTTTAAAACACAAGACTTCACAAGTGTCAGAGTTTAAAAATTGAAAGTTCGAGTTGAGCTTAAAAATCATTGACATCTGTATTGTGTGTATTGGATAACCTTACAAACTTGTTTATGTTGTTAAAGGGTACTGTGTTGTTAAATTCAATTAATGCTAAATATTATTTGATGAACATTAATGTTAAATTTAATATTAGAAATAGTTTTAAATTAAAACTTTAAAGTAATAAATGCTCATTAATTTTATATGATGTGCGGATGTATTTTTTGTGTTAGAGAGTCCCAAGTCCAAAACTATAGTCTAGCTCAACTCGAACTTTCAATTTTTAAACTCTGACACTTGTGAAGTCTTGTGTTTTAAAGTTTGGTTTTTATACTTATATATGTGTATTTTATTTTTAGTTGACATAATGAAAATTATTTTTAGCTTATAGCTTTAAATCACTGGAGCACTTGAATATCAGGTTTTTTCAATTAAGTTTGCAATTACCAGGATATATATTAGGCATTGCAACATGAAATGTCTGTAACACTTGATAAAGCTCAGGACTGCCTGAGCGAAAGCGCTTGTGTGATTTTTTCCTGTGACTCGTGTAATTGGAGAACTTTTGTAATTAAAACTATTTTGGTCTACAATCCAGTGCTGGTTCTTCCCTATGGTCGTGGATTAATTTTTTCATAGATTTGTTTGCTTCCATTCATGCTGTTAAAGAAATTCCACTCCGGGAATCCTTGCAGGCAGGCTTGGAAGACAGATGCCTTTTCATTCTTATGGACAGTTATGTTCCTGTATGGTTTTCCACATTTTTCTTCTAATAACCTGAGTGCTTCTCAAGATTCAGAAGGACTCTCCAAAAATAATTGTGATGCCCCCTTTTGGCCCAGTCCTTTTTAAACCTAGTCGTGTATACCAGATCTCTGATAATTTCTGTTACCACAAAAACAGACTGAAAAAAAACATGTTTATTTCATCATGTCTTTGTTTCCTACATTTTAACACCACTTTAGACTCTATATACTTTTTATATTTGTAAATGTAATTACAGAGTCTGTCCACTTGGGTCCAGCATGTTGATTTTTTAGTTTACTTATAGGTATCCCACAATACATTTTTTGGTTTTAAAATATTACATCATAACCCCTAAGCCTCCTGTCAGTGCACTGACTTTACATGTGTGTTCACATATACCCTGCTTTCTTTTAGTCAGTCAGGTTGAATTACCATTTCTTGCTTTTCCGGATAATCCCACAGAACAGTATTCTCAGTGCCTGTTACTTCTTTTTCTTTCTAAAGTAGCCAGTTTTCATTCTTTTTGTTATTCCTGAGGTTTAGTTCACCTTCTTCTTATAACTTCTATTTTATCTCCTTTTTTTAGCAGACTTTGAGTGGAAAAATTCCTGTTTCCTTGTTAATAATCACATCATGTTCCATCCGTGTTGCTAGTCTTATCCTTGTTAATAATCACATCATGTTCCATCCATGTTGCTAGTTTTATAGTATGTATCTTTGTAAGCAATTTCACCTTCCAGTTCATTCCTGAAGATGTGCTCCAGGTATGCTTTCACTTCAGTTGTATCATGAGGAAAAACAAACAATAAAATGAGAGAGAGAGAGAGAGAGAGAGAGAGAGAGACAGAAGAGTCTCCTAATGTAGGAATTTACAGATATTTATTATCTTTTTGTCCAACTTTGTTCTCTGCAGTTCATCCTTTAACCTGTTGTTCTGCTCCCCTCTGAGAGTGGGGCCATTACATGTATTGACTGTTACTGACTTCCAGACATGCAACATATGTATGCTTCTGTATGTGCCTACACTAGTGTGGACTTTTGATGGAGGGACACCCCTGGTAGGGGATCTCCTTATTGCCTTCCCTGTGGTAGGTAACGATTCTCAGCCGTAGCCCTAAGCTTGAAGTTTGGATGTGAATCTTTAACAACCCAGCCCAGGAGCAAGCTGGTGGTGCTCTGTTTTACTGTACAGATACAACATGATTCTTGTTGGGCGGCACAGTGGTGCAGCGGTTAACGTTGTCGCCTCACAGCAAGAGGTTCTCTGGTTCGATTCTTGGCTGGGGTGCCTTCTGTGTGGAGTTTGCATGTTCTCCCTGTGTTCACGTGGGTTTCCTCTGGGTTCTCCGGTTTCCTCCCACATTCCAAAGACATGCATCTGGAGCATTTCTCCCCGGGCCTCCGCTGAAAACAGGCTCTGTGGAACCTAGTCGGACATTCCCGGCCAACAAATGTAAAATAAAATAAATAAATAAATAAAATTGTTACCCCCAGCAGTTAATGAGTAGATAATATGCCCATCTTTAATTAACCTTTGTACAGGAAGGGGTTTATTTGGTGTTTATGTAGTACCTCAGTGGTCAGTCTTTTGCCTGTTTTCTTAAACCATTTAAGTTATACATAGACCCCCATGTCCATTGGTCTTTTGCCTTGAATGTCCGGTGTAGAGGCACTAACTCAATGACATCTTTTAAATCTTCACATTTTAAAGCTGGAATGAGAGAGTAGCATGATTTAAGAGGATTTTCATTGTTCTGCATTTTCTAAACAATAAGAAGTCTGTAACTGCAGTGGAGGTACAGGGTCTATTTATTTGTCTGCTGATGAATCTGTATGCAGGCCAAAAAGCAGCAGTTAGAACTGAGTTTGGAATAACTGACTGTTTAGAGTTTTGGGGGAAAAATAATGATATGGCTGTATATTTTCACCTTATGTACATAATTTGTACACCAAGGGTATCAAATGAAACACTGGTTGAGATGACAATGATGTTGGAATCAAGATTGCTGGAAAAAATATTAACCTCAGATATGTAGATACCACACTTTTGTTTAACAAGAAACAGCATCAGATTATCACTTCTACCACCCTCGTCTGAAGATCCTGTTGATGAAGGTGTAAGGTCACAGTGCAGGAGATGGCTTGCTGGTCCACATAAAAAATAAGATGGTCTTCTAGCCGTTTCAGTTCCTTGCAAATACATGAGGAAGAAGTGGAATCGGTGACAGATTGTTTTCCTGTGTTCAATAATCTCTGCAAACTGTGATTGTATCCATGAAATTAAACTTGCTTCTTGCAGGAAAACCTATGGCAAATGTGGATAAGATAATAAAGACCAAAGATGTATTGTTAACTAGGGCCCGTTTGGTCAAAGCTGTGGTTTCCCCAGTAATACCACGCGACTGAGAGAAGTACACTACAAGTAACACTATGCCCCAGAATAGTGATGCTTTTGGACTTTGGTGTTGGAGAAAACTTTTGAGAAATTCACAGATCACAAGATCAAAATCGGTCATTACTTAAGGAAATATTGTTCACTGGAAGGTCTGAGAGTGAAACTAAGACTCATATTTTGATCACATAATGCAAGTAACAGGATTCACTAGCAAAAACAGTGATGCTGGGGAAGATCAAAGGCAACAGAAGAGTCAGCAGAGGCTAGCAGGAATAGACAGCATTATTAAGTAATGAATGTGAATTTACAGGCTCTTAAAGAAGCAGCCGTCAACAGACCGACTTGATGTGCTGAAGTCCTTAAGGTAATAGAGAGACAAACTTGATTAAGCTACTACTGCAGTATCTGCTGTAAAGCTGGCTGGTTACAAAATCAGACCGTTTTTGTGAAGTAGAACACACATTTAAGGCAGAATCAAGGGGACAAGCTTGAAAGTCAGGCATAGCTGAGAGCTATATGACTCTTCCCTCTTTTAGGTCCTTGGACGACATCAGCCAAGAGACAAATTGTTCTCTTAATTACACATGCATATCTGTTTTTACCCTGAGGCTTGAAAGTGGTGGTCTTTTCTGCAGTGCTCACACATACAGTTCACATGGCAGCTGTCCAGGCACTTTGCAATGTGTTTTTCCTTACCTATTCCTATCTAGAAACTGTTTCCTCGATTGTTAAAGTTCTCAGTTCTCCTTGTGGTTTTGTAGGTAAATTGTTTCTGCATTTGGAGGAGTATAATAACTATTACTGGTAGCTGTTGTCTTGTGCATGTTTTGTTGCAACTTACTGTAATGTGATTTTTTTTTTTTTTTTGTAGCCTTACACACAGATGTTTTACTGTCTGTACTCTGAAATGTATGCACTATTTGCTATGATATCAGTGATGATACAATGTCTTAACTGTCAGACATTTTGCTCCAACAGTTATTTTATACTACAGTGATAATCAGTGGCTACTATGAACAACTCCCAACATTTAAAATGCATAGATTTTTAATAATAATATGTAAATATGAACATTGTTTTACAAATTCCATTGTGTTTTATACTTCGTGTCAAAATTGATCGCTTATCATACATTTTGCCCAAGAAAAGTTGAGAGGTGCATCACTGAGTCAGTAAAACTAACTGCTAGTTTTTGCTTACCCAGACATCATATGCACACCTTTTTATGACAGTTTAAAACAGTAAAATTTGACTGCAGCTGAGCAAGATTGATGGTGTTTCCTTCCCAGTGTCTACAGTTAGCAAAATTAGGTTACCTTCCTCAGCCGCTCATAGTGCAAATTACTTAACTTAATGCTATTGTCCCCTGTTGTCACTTTCTGTAATATCTTCATTGATTTGTTGCCTGATGTTTACTTTTCCTATATGCCTTGTCAGCCCTTTGCTGAAAATAAACATAATCCCGTCTACGTGTACCTCTTCTGTCATTAAATGTTCTTATTCTTTTCCCAAATAATTGTTCTCTTTAAAACTTTATATATAAAATCCCACCCTCTTGCAGTTATCTCCTTCAGAGACAGCAGCTTTGACAACAGGTAGACCATATAGCTCACTGAACTAACTCTGAATTTTTCTATTTAGTTGGAAGTTGGTTTTAGTTTATCTTTTCACTGACTTTTATTCTTTGAAATGATGACCTATTGTCTGTGCCGCAAATCTTGAATTCAGTTAATCTTGATGCTCCTGCTGGCTCTGTAGGTAGGCTATTCAGCTCAGTCACTGCCTTTTCTGTAAAATAATGCTTCATTATATATCCTTTGCTTCCCACCTTATAGTGTCAGTATGTAATGTGTTGTCACTTATCCACTTCCACTTTGCGGAGTTCCTGGAAGGTACTTGAATGGATCTGTCTTGCTCCTCCACTATTGCTAAAGAACATGGATGTTAAGCTGAGCTATTTTAGTCTCTCTCATTTCTGATGCAGGATATACACCATTTTTGCAAGCCTCCTCCAAACTGACACAAGTTGTTACAGTGATTAGGTTTGTCATGCTAATTCATTGAAGCTTGGCTTGAAAATTGAAAATACTTCCACTGCACTTAAGACCAGTAAAACTTCATAACTGGGAATACAGAAATCTGACTGTTTTAATATCTGTATTTTATACTGGAGAACTCAATAATGTCATAGTTTCAGTAATTAAAGTGGATATCCAGGCCAGTAGATTCAGGAAATTTATTTGCGACACTGAGAAGGATTCCCTCATATTCAATGTTAGGTTTGCCACATGATCTTAAAAGTATATTCACTACCACCAACTCAACCAGATAAGACATTGGTTTAATGTGCCCAAAGGATAGTGCAATGAGACCTTGATTTAATCTTTTATCTAAAGAATAGTACCCTTGAATTGTAGCAACCCTTTCCTCCTGCTTTGCTGCTCCATCAGTACTCTAGAGTACATCCAAATGCCTACTGTGAGGCTAGAGCCCATGGGCTTTTGATCTGATATCTTAGGAAAGTGTGCATGCCCTGTGTTAATCCCCTGGTGCAGAGACTGTGTATTTACATGCAGTTTAATAAGAAGAGTAATTTCACATTTACATATTTATAGGTTAATGCATTTCTTTAAGAAGAGCACAGTTTCAATGTATGTTTCTAGTTACAGCTTGAGGGAGGGAGGAAGAGCTGTGTAATGAATCTGCATACATGCAGCAAATGCTATTTAATATGGTAGCAGGGGTTACAGAATACCCAAAGGTGGGCAGCAGCAGTACTGCACTGCAGCAGAGACCATGGCCTTACAGAGTAAGCCTTCTGATAGGTCTGCAGTTGTTAGAGGTTTATAATGTGTTTTATGACCTGAGCAACTCATTGGCAGCAGACTGTGGCAGATTGTTAAGCAGAAGTGCAGTTACCAGCTGGATAGTTTAATGTATCAGTGTGTGTGTGTGTGTGTGTGTGGGGGGGGCACATCAGAGAAGACAGTCAGTAAAGCAGGGTCTGAAATGCAAATCCAGAGGGGGAACTAGAAATGGACAACTTTAAAAAAGATTGGGGGGTAGCTAAAGTGAAAAGTGTAGAAGAATTGTTTTTATGTATTGTATTGTAACTTGAGATAAATGAATAAAGGAAAGGGTGAAGATAGAAGATGACGGAAACATTAGCATAGGATGTCTAATGATAGTAATTGCTAACCGTGAAACTAGGGATTTAAGGAGCAGATCAGACAGATGGCAGACATGTCTGCTTTTACCATATGATTAGAGTTAGCTCTTTTATGTCACACCATACTGATACAGAATCCACAATTAACAGAGTATGCAGACTTGAAACTTCAGTATTGTAAGTTGTTGCATACTTAAGCAATTCTTAAAAAAAAATGATTTCCATATGTAGATGGAGTCCAATTGGAGAAACTTCAGTTTCATGACCTTTCGACCCAGGGGCCTGTTCAGCATCTTGCAGTTAAAAATACCCCAGAGAGGATCCCTTTCCTACCACTAAATTCATTGCCGCACACTTAAACAGCAGTGCTCTCATCTGCCTATGCGCTCATGTGTGATTTTTAGAATGAATTATTTTTATTTTCAGAAGCCTTGACTTTCTCAATGGGCTAGCCTGTCTGCAAACAGCAGCAAAAACAGTTGGTGTAAGTTTGAGTCCGTGGATGGTAATTACAACCCTACTAAGCTGTATGGCTTCTGTTTCTCAACAGGCAGTCTCTGTTCATTGTTTTTCTTCTGAACGTATCAAACCCCCCTTTTAATCTTTTTACTGCTGCGCAGTATTAGATGCCACAAGCTGTTTGGCGTACTTTCAAGGCACAACTGAGTCCATTCATCCAAAACGAAATGTGTACCTATCATCTTCCATCTTCTAAAAGAATCATAAAATACACAGAAATGAACAAAAAGAACTTGATTAAACTTTAATGACAACATTGATCAAAACCAAACAGTTTCTTTCCTTGCTTGTTGTTCTGTACAATGGCAGGACAAAACATTTGTTCTTTTTGTAGGATTGTTGACAGGTGAGGAGGAAAGGTTTTTTTTTTTACTCATGTAAGGCTGTTGAAATTTGGACAGTCATTATGAGCAGCTGGATAAAGTCCCAGAATACAGAGCAGTAGACATTTTTCAAGGCTACAAAATTTGAAAATAAATATTTACTAATTCAGGATGGCAGGTTCATGTTTGTGTTGCTTTTGATGTACATTTTTGGATTATCACAGTAGGCATGTAATGTGTGTGCACCTCCACCATGGCACGCTTTTACCCTAGATTATCACAGTCAACATGTAATTTGTGACCACACCTACACCATGACACACTTTTAATATAGATTATCACAGCAGGCATGCAATTTGTGTGTACACTTTCCCCATGGCACACTTTTAATCTAGATTATCACAGTAGGCATGTAATTTGTGAACACACCTCCCCCATGGCATACTTTTGCTTTATTAAGACAGGGTAAGAAGGCTTAGCTTACTTTTTTATGCAGCAGAATCATTTTATCAGAAGTAAGACGACTTAGCCTCTGTGATGACCAACAGATTGCTACATTCAGTTTGTATCTTTGTTTTTTTTGTTTTTTTTTGGTATCTAAGAAATGAATATCATTTAAGACAGTGTTGTCGTCTTAACTAAAAGTGGCAAGTCTCTGTTTTCACAGTAGCGGTACCCAGCTTAAATTTTAAGTCTGAGAAAGATGATTCAAGAATGTAAGTATTCCATTGTGCACACATTCAATAATTTGAATATCAGAAACCAGAATCCATCCTTACTAGGGGAAAGAGTGCATAAAAGAGATCTTGGTCATCCTTTCACCAAAGTTGTCACTGATCACCTTCCCCAATCTTTCTGTTCATGAAACAAGCCTTTTCAACATTTATTCTAAAACATTGCCTTGCCTCAGCAATGTTTGTTCCAGTCACCTGTCCCATCTTTTAGGCAGGATAACTTGATAGGTTTGCTGTCCAGATGTTCTTTTGGCAGAGGACTTTGTTGACCTGTTGTGATTTAGTTGTGCTTTTCTTGAACACACAAGCATGCAGTTGTGGAAGATTTTGTAGCCTCATCAAGCACTTGTAGCGTAACAGCTTATCTTGCTTGATATTTGTCACAGCAGCTGCTGTGTGGTCAACAGTGTTCCACAACATCTTTCTGCAGGCACTCCAATCATTGACATTCCATAGTTCTACCTCATAGCTTCAAGATCCAGGTCCAGGGATCAGTCCTGACCTTTGGCCCCTGTCTGTGTCCAGTTTGCATGTTCTGTGCTTGTCCACAAGGGATTTGCGGTTTTCCCCTGGGTACTCAAGTTTTCTCCCACCTTCCAGTGGAATGCTGCGCTAAATTTTACCACTTAACTCCAGCTTACTCAAACACCCTAACCCTCCCCTAATCCCAGTCCTATGTATTACACTACAAAGCACCGTTTCCCTAACGGTACCACTAAACAAGACACACACACTTCACACATACCAATACACAAGTGTAATACATCATCTATCCCTTCCCTAATACTTGGCCCAAATACTGAAACTTTCTGTATATCCACAGGTTTTGGTATTCCTACATTTCCCATATTTGACGGTGCTCACCTATTATTGTGCCTGCTGGCAGATAGTGATCAGTCTACCAAACCCCCATATGTGTGGATTTTTTTAATTTATATATTCATTTGTTAACTGGGTAAGTGAAAGAAGAAATGCAAAACATATGGACACTTTATAGTGCTCAGTTAACCAAAATGTTTCTAGGAGGAGGAAGGAAACTGGAGTACCCAGTGAAAATCCACACAGATGTGGCAAGGAAACATGCATCTTCAACACAAACAGTGACTACACATAAGAATTGATTTCTACAGCTTTGAGGTGTGTGTGTGTGTGTGTGTGTGTGTGTGTGTGTGTGTGTGTGTGTGTGTGTGTGTGTGTGTGTGTGTGTGTGTGTGTGTGTGTGTGTGTGTGTTTTTATTTTTATATATATATATATATATATATATATATATATAAAATGTGTGTCTATATATGTATATATATATGTATATATATATATATATATATATATATATATATATATATATTTATATATATATATACACACACACACACATACACACACATGTACACACGTACACACACATAGAGTCTATGATAGACACTTGAAGTTTCAAAACTACAGGCATGTATCATACACTAATAACATTTAGAATCACAGCAATTCAAATATGCTGTACATTATATCATAGATTCAAAGAAAAACAAAATGTTACGTTTTTTGCAGGGGAGCAACCCCCCCCCCCCCCAACAGTTCTTGCTAATTGTTTACCAACTCCAAAATCGCAATACAGCAGGGAAAAGGGTAAACTTCCAGAATCCCCACTGAATTGCTGTCTCACCTGAAAAAAGCTGATCGGTGCGATCAGCTGTTCTGGTTTTTTTTTTTTTTTTCAGAGCAACAAGTTGACTTCTCAATGGGTTGAAAGGAATATATATATATATATATATATGTATATATATATATATATATATATATATATGTTTATGTCAGATATTCAAATGTGCAACTTCAGTACTGTAAAATGTCGACTTTGAAATTAACTGGTCAAGGCACACACCCCCCCCCCCAGAGGTCAAACCCACCCTGCACCTGCTGTATAATGGCTGCACTGTCAATACCTTCTCTGAGAATGCACTACAGCTGAAAAAGGGCTTAACCCCATGCCCGCTTTATTGTGATCTCGAACAGCCACCTACTGCCACACTTTGGTCTGAAAGTTGTGGGTGTTGATAATGTGACTGCTCAACTATCTGACAGGAAACAGTATGTCTGTGGTTGTATGTGTATATGCATGTATGTTTGTGTTTATATATGTATATGTATACATGTGTGTGTTTATGCAGTCTCCTTCTCTTACAGATACCCAGCCCTGTATGAAGATTGTGACAAGACACAAGAGGCCTTAAGCCTCATGGGAAAAAAGAGCAATCAGTGAGTTTAAACCAGGCTAGCAAGAGCTAGGCATTTTATACCAGCTTCTTTTTGGTACCCAAGAAAATGAAAGACCTCAGGCCCCCTCTGAATTTGAGCGTCCTAAGTCTGTTTGTTCCAGAAGAGCCCTTTCTCATGGTCGCAATGCAGACCACCCTTCTGCATCTGCAAGGAGACTAGATGTGATCGCTAAACCTCCAGGATACATACTTGCACAACAGTGTAGCAGTGGCAGACCCCAACATCTGCATAGGAGCCAACCAGTTTTAGTTTCTGACTCTTGTTATTTGGTCTCTTTTCAGCCTCAGGACTTTCCCCAGATTTTATGGCCGTAGTGGCACTGCACCATAGGCTGTAGAGGACCAGTGTTTTCCTGTATCTGGATTACTGGCTCTTGGTGGCCTCCTCAATAGCTGTATTATCTCCAGTGACTAGCTTGTGTCACTGATCTTAATGGTTGAAGTTCCAGTTGGTGCCAACACAGGCCATATTCATCTGTTGGAAGATGAATAACACTGGTTTATCAAGTATTTCTTCCTTTGGACAGTTTTTCTTTCAGCCAGTTGTCTGTCATATTCTCATAAATCAGTCAGTTCTGACACCTTTTTGTCTTCAGGTGCTAGGCCTCATGCTGGCATCCATTTACTTGGTGGTCAATGCCCCCTACCATATGAGAGCTTTACAGTGGACACAGAGTGCATTAGAACCAATTCTTGGATCCCTGAATTTCCCATGCAAAATTTCCTTCATGTGCAAGAGTCATTTCAAGTTATAGATCACTAATCCAGCCTGCGTGTGGGTACACCCTTCTAAGCCACCGTCCCATCTGTGATGGTGTTCATGGATACATCTGCTTGGGGGTGCATTTTCAGGAGCAGATTGTCCAAGGGACATTGGCACAGTGGTCGTGTTGTAAATAAATTCTCTGAAAACAGGAACAGTCCTCCTCTTGCAAATTAAGGTACTGTAGTCATCCACACCAACACTATGGCTGTGGTATGGTAACTTCATCATGTAGGGGTGGAACTCGTTCCTACTTCCTTTCTGGGAGCACATGAACATTTGCAAATTGCCTTTTCAACCAGTCACTGTTTCATTGTCAGTTAACTCCCATGGAAAGCCAGCTGTCTGGTATACAGACTATTGCTGGGGCTGTGTCTAGCCATATTGTGTTGCTGGTAATGAGGATGGAACTGACAATCTGTAAATGTTGCTGCTGAGGTAAACACAGTACTGTTACACTCGCCTTTTGTACTGGGCTTGGCTGACATACAAGCATGCATCCATACATATGCACATACTGCTGACAGGAGGATGACCGTCTTAACTAGTCAGTCATTAGTCTGCTATTAATATGTTTTGGGTACTCCCAACAACCTTTTTTCTCATTTCTTCCACATTTCTCCAATGCTGTTGCATCCATCTTTTTTTTCAAAGTTCTCCTTCCACTCCATACATTCCCCACTCCATGAAGTACAGTTTCTGCAGGTACATGTTATGTATTGTTCCGTGTGCTTGCAGCTGATGTCATTACGTTCCCCTTGCCTCTGTAATTTCACCTCTACTCTGTCCACTTTCTAGGTATTTTGAACCCAGATTTTCTCTATCCTGAGAATTCTGTTAATTTAACCTCATTTTGTACCCTTTTCCCACTTCCACCCCCATCCTGCAGTTACTTTGTTTTCCTTTGCACCCTTTTCCATATTACTGCATTCCTCTAAAACTGCACACATCACTGCATTTGTGGTCTGACTGGTGTATAGTGGAGTGCATGAAGGACCCCTCCTGGAGTCTGATTCCCTAAAGATTATTCTGCTTATCCTGCTAGAATTGACTGCAGTCTTGTCACTTTGTACTTGAAGGTTAACTAGTATACTTAAACTATGTTGTGCTCCAGCTTATAGCAGTTTGCTTTTATCTGTAATGAATCTTGACTGTGCCGTGCATCCACCTATTAAGTCAGTGTCTCCAACTCCTTTTTTTAAGATTCCTCTTTGATCATTTCAGTGGCTCAATATCTTGATAACAACTGCCCACAGGTTGATCCTTTGCATGATGGCTTTCATTATGTTTGAAGTGAGCATCAAATTGGCAGCTATGGCATATCATTTTCAAAGTAGCTTTCCCTTCTATGTCCCCACCCCAACACCTGTTTCTCTCTCTCTGTCTTGTCTTTAAGGTGGCACAGAGGACTAAGGCTATAAACTATTAATGAATAGTTTCCTGTAAGCCGGGGTTTGATTTCCTCAGGCTCCATTTGCCATCTGAATGGCTTTGAGCAAGTTACTTGACTAGACAGTACATCCAGGATGAAGTTGAAAAAGGTCCATGTGAATCAGTGCTCCGTCACTGCTAATAAACACTTAGAAAAAAATAAACTACCTTTCTGCTTGTCTTATCTATTCTTTTAATGGCCTCTTATTCCATTAGCTTCCATAGACTATCTTGAATGACTGCAAGCCAGATAAAATGCAGCTCCATCAGTCAAGATGCATCTGTTTTTGCCCAGCTCAGTCATAGTATTCTATCCCATTAGACTGACTAGGCCTTTTTATTGTGCATGCTGTGAATTCATGCTGATTCAGTTGTTTAGCACCTTCGTTCTTCTCCCTCTGAATTTTCTCCATTACTTTCCAGGGAGCATAATTGGATTTCACTAGTAAATGACTTCAGGGATGATCCTGCTACCTCCTTTTTGCAATGATCACTGTAGCCACTTTCCAGTTCTGTCAATTTCTTCTTGATGTCCAGTGATCTCTTGAACACCTCTGCCTGGAGATTCACCAGCAGTCTAACCAGATCTTAGAAGATTTTATCTTGTAACCCATCTGGCCCCAGAATCCTGTCTTCCCTTAATCTGGTAAGCCTCTCTATCACCCTGTGATCTATTACCCTGTCTGTGAACGCTTTCCTCTTCTCCATCCACTTTCGCTCCTAGACTAATGTTCTTGCCTTTTATTGCACTGTGAAAATTGAATTTGTAGACATGTTTTGTCTCCTTGTCTTCCTCACTCTGTTGGTCCCTTTTCCTGCTCAACTTTAGCTGTTCTTTCTCTTTGACCTCTTTTAATCTGTGTGTAGTGTTGCCTTTCTGTTTTGGCCCCTCCTTCACCTGCTTTGTTTTTTTCCTTTTCGTTATTGCATCCCTAAGTCCTTTGTTTAGTATTTAGGGTCTTTCTCCCCATTATGTATGCTGGCTACTACTTTTTCATGCTTTAAGTCATGACTTGATTTACATGGAAAGATTAAAAATGGCTTTTACTGGTAGGAGCACCATAAAACATTGTTTATGTTTATGTTGCTTTAAACCCTGTAGTTGAAGTCTTTAGTCTGTCAGTACAAAGTAAATGGGTTATTTGGCCCAGTTCTAACTTCATTGGGGGTGCTCTCTCCTTCCATGTATTACTTTTCTGTCATCCCCTTCCAACTACAACACGCATGCAAAACCTGTGCTAAATGTTTATTTTCTAAATATTTCACCCACTCCTCTCTAAAGTGAGCACTTCCATTTCTAACTGGCATTCATCTCACTGAGGACAAAAAGTGGAGTCATGTGGAGTTATTGAATACCTTTGCTATCAGAAAGAATAAATGTACATTTTAATTAATGAGCAGAGTTTTTTTTTTTTTTTTTTTTTACTGTGACAAAGGGGTGGTGCTGAGCAAGCATGTCTATATGTAATGCAGTTGGTTACCTCGTGCCAAATGTGTTTTTTTTGCTGCGCTTATACGTAGCTTTCTGTTTTAAGAATGTCAAGCCTTGAAGTTAATTTGAGGTTCTTGTTTAGTAGCCTGTGAAATTTTTCCTGTCTCCTTTTACCATGCAGACTGTCTCCTGCTGTTTGTCAGGCTGCCTTTGTACTGTTGTGGAAATTAAGTTGCTCCAGTGGTTGACAACTGACAGATAGCAAAATTACTTAATATGTAATGAATTCACATTCTTGGCCAAGAGTTTAAATATGTTTAGGTATTGCTTTCATTAGAAAGATTTGCCTTCATGTAGGGAGATTTTTTTTAAAATACTTCAATAGAAAAGAAATTTCCAAGTTGCTGCTTATTTCCAGATACTCTGTATAGGTGTGCAGTACCTCTTGGTGGTTTCTCAAAACACAATGATACAGCTAGAGAACCCCGGCCAAACAAATCTTTTTTTCTTTTCTTTTTTTTATATCTTTTTCCAAAAAACTTAACATTTCAAAATCCTCCAGTTAAGAATACACCTTTTTAATAACTAATGTGTTGTTATTATTTTTGTTATAGCTGTACACTTGTAAACTAAACCTGTATATACTACATTAGTAACTCGCAGGCCTTATACCTTTATTTACTGTGAAAGTGTGTGTATTACAGAAATGCAGACTGCATACACAAGAACAAGGTTTCGTGGCTTCTCAGGGAAGCAGCAAGAATCTTTCTAGTTCTACATGAACTACAGAACGAACTGGCACCCCACCTAAGCACCATGTTCAGTCATAGCCTCAACTCAGGCTATGTGCCCACTGAATGGCACACCGCAACGGTTATCCCACTCCACAAAGGGCGAGCCACCACGGACCCCAGAAACTACCCCCCCATTAGCCTGACAAGCCTGATCTGCAAGGCCATGGAATGTATCAACATGGAACTTATAAACAATGACATTGGTAATCTCCAAACTCTGGACCCCACCCAGTTCAGGCTTGGAAAAGGCAGATCTTGTCTCCTAAACCTGATAGACTTCTTTGAAGCAGTCACCAAAGCCGTAGATGAGGGTAAGGTGGTTCACACAGCCTATCTAGATCTCGCCAAGGCTTTCGACACCATCCCCCACTCTGGAATTATAGATAAACTCACTAAACTAGGTATAAATCCCTATGTCACAAGATGGGTTGCCAACTGGCTCACTGACAGAACCAACACTGTGAAAGTAGCAGACTCCAAATCCAACTTCAGACCAGTGACAAGTGGAGTACCACAGGGATCAGTCCTGGGTCCTCTCTTGTTTGGTATCTATTTCTCTGAAGTGCAGGCTAATACCGAAGGTCTTTGGCTAACAAAGTTCACAGATGACTGCAAACTAGGAACCATAATCAAAACTCCAAAAGATGTGGACGTCCTACAAAAGGGCCTCGCTGAGACAGATGCCTGGTGTCAAAGCCATGGCCTCAAGCTCAATGCCAAAAATTGCATTGTCATCCCTTTTGGTAAAAACTCTGTACCCATGAACTACCACATAGGCGGTAGTCTACTTAACACCGAAAGTGTGATGAGACCTTGGGACACAGGTGGACAGTAGTCTCTCCTTTGATAATCACATCGGCACAGTAGTCAGGAAATCCCTCTACGTGGCACACCACATCACAAAAGGTTTCTCGTCCAAGAAAAAAGAGGTCATTGTTCCCCTCTACTTGTCACTCTTTATACCAATTATAGAGTGCAACGCCCCTTTTAGTATGTACCTCACAAGACATCTACAACAACTGGAAAGGCCACAGAAATACCTCACAAAGAGGATTACCGGTCTCAAACAGATGCCCTATGCAGACCGTCTCAAAAAACTGAGCTTTACTCAGTCGCATATCGCCTACTCAGAGGCGATCTCTACCTAACACACAAAGCTATGTCAAACCCAGAGCTTTTGGACATGTCATCCCAATCCCTCCGAGCTACACGCTCTAGGGACCTAAACCTTGTCTACACAGTAAACAGAACATGCTGGAGGGATAGATTCCTGTCCCAGAGACTTCCCATACTCTGGAACAAACTACCTATCTATATCAAACAAAGCTCCTCATTAGCACTCTTCAAGAAAAATATTGATGATTGGATGGGAGATAGGAAATTTACCCCGTGGATCACTTCTGTTGTTCTGCTCGACAGTGGCACAGGAAAATAATTTTCTTGGGTGGCAAAAGCCAGGGTACCTATTTTCTAGGCTTATATAAGCCCCAGGGCCAATAGCCTAGTACCTACCTATGAATATTGATCATTTTTTGGAGACATTTAAATGTTATTGAAGTTTGTATTGTTTAAGAGTTGCTTTGTTTTGATGACTTCCTCTTCTGGTTAAAGTTGTGTATATAGTTTTATAGGATGGCAGGAGCCTGTCAACCCTAAGAAATGTGACATTGGAATTCTCTAGCAGATTGGCTTTGTACATTTGAATAGCACAAGCTGGCAATGTTGACTGTACTTTCTTTTTAGTTGATGTTTATGCTTGACCCACTGTTGTAACTGTTAGCCATACCCCATGTTTTTTTTTTTTTTTTTTTTTTTTTACTGTGTGCTTCACCAATCCCACATCTGTATTCAGACCCAGTTTCTATTATAGGTTCATAGATAGGTACTAGGCTATCGGCCCAAGGGCCTAAGTAAGCCTAGCCAACAAGGTTCCCTGGCTTACGCCACCCAAGAAAGATATTTTCCTGTGCCCCTGTCGAGCAGAGCCACAGAAGTGATCCCCGTGGTGTATTTCCTATTTCTCATCCACTCATCAAGATTTTTATTGGAGAGTGCTAATGAGGAACTTTGTTTGACATAGATGGGTAGCTTGTTCCAGAGTATGGGAAGTCTCTGGGACATGAATCTAACCCTCCAGCATGTCCTGTTTATTGTGGTGACAAGGTTTAGGTCCCTAAAGCATGTAGCTTAGAGGGATTGGGATTTCTTTAGGTGTAGCATGTCACACAGCTCTGGGTTTGACATAGCTTTATATGTTAGGCAGAGATCACCTCGGAGTAGGCAATATGCTACGGAGGAAGGCTGGAGTTTTTTGAGATGGTCAGTGTAGGGCATCTGTTTGAGGCAAGTAATCCTCTTTGTGAGGTACTTATGTGGCCTTTCCAGCTGCTGCAGATGTCTTGCGAGGTACATTCCAAAAGGGGCGTTGTACTCTGGAATGGGTCTAATGAGTGTTGGGTAGAGGGGAACAATGATCTCTTTTTTTCCTGGATGAACACCCTTTTGTGATGAGGTGTGCCACGTAGAAGATTTCCTGACTACTATAGCGATGTGATTATCAAAGGAGAGACTACTCTCCACCTGGGTCCCAAGGTCTCTTAATACACATTCGGCATTTAGTAGACTGCCGCCTATGTGGTAGTTCATGGGTACAGAGTTTTTACCAAAGGGGATGACAATGCACTTTTTGGCATTGAGCTTGAGGCCATGGCTCTGACACCAGGCATCTGTCTCAGTGAGGCCCTTCTGTAGGATATCCACATCATTTGGGGACTCGACTATGGCTCCTAGTTTGCAGTCACCTGCGAACTTCGTTAGCCAAAGTCCTTCTGTGTTAGCCTGTACTTCAGAGAAGTAGATAACCAAACAGGAGAAGTCCCAGGACTGAACCCTGTGGTACTCCACTTGTCACTGGTTTGAAGTCAGATAGCTATAATTCCAGAATGGGGGATGGTGTCAAAAGCCTTGGCGAGATCAAGATAGGCTGTGTGAACCACCTTACCCTCGACTATGGCTTTGTTGACTGCTCAGGTTCAGGAGGCATGATCTGCCTTTCACAAACCTAAACTGGGTGGGGTCCAGAGTTTGGAGGTTTCCAATGGCTTTGTTTAGGAGATCCATGATGATACGTTCCATGGCCTTGCACACCAGGCTCGTCATGCTAATAGGGCGATAGTTCCTGGGATCATTGGTGGCTTCCCCTTTGTGGAGTGGGATAACTGTTGCTGTACGCCATTCTGTGGGCACAAAGCCTGACGTGAGGCTGTGATTAAACATGGTGCTTAGGTTGGGAGCCAGTTCGTTCTGAAGTCCATTTAAAATGCAGCCTGGGAGGTTGTCCAGTCCCATGGATGCTGTGTGTTTGGCTTTAGAGAGTGCAGCTTTTACCTACTTAGTTGTTATTACAGGGACTCTATTTATGCTTTACTCCTGTCCATCTGAGTTGCTGATACTTGTAATATGAGGCATGCTTATATGTTGAATATTTTTGTTTTGTTTTTGCGTGCTGCGCTGTATGTGTACCACATATGCAAGCCAGGATGGTGATGGTCGAGAGCAGTATGCGTGGATTTTGGAAACTGCTCCTTTCCTGCTTTCCTGGCAGTGGTGATGGTAGTCGTGTGTAACAGAGCAGTGTCTACCCTTTCAGGGAAACAGTGCAAGTGTTCCAGAGGAAGCTTGCTGAATTCTGACCACCCTTTCTGGCTACAAAAGACTTCTTCCTGCTGCCTGGTGTGTAGTGTTGCATCCCTTTGAAGAGGATGCAGTTTCAGAATGCATCATGGTCTTTGTATGTATTTCTGTATTTAATTACAACTGGCTCAGTGCTGAATTTCTGTTTATTTACTTTATAGGTTGGTACTAGGCTATCGGCCCTAGGGCAAGCCTAGCCATAACAATTCCCTGGATATTTCTTCCCACAATATTTACTTCTCTGGACCCCTATCTAGCAGGGCGACTGACATGATCCCCGGGGTGAATTTCCCATTTCCCATCCAGTCATCAAGGTTCCTTTTGAAGAGGGCCAATGAGGCGTTCTGCTTGACATGTATGGGCAGTCTATTCCAGAGTATGGGGAGTCTGTGGGTCAGGAACCTATCCCTCCAGCATGTTTTGTTCATTGTGATGACAAGGATTAGATCCCTGGAATGTGTGGCTCTGAGGGATTGGGATTTCTTTAAGTGGAGCATGTCCAACGGGATTCAATAATGGCTCCCAGTTTGCAATCTGTGAACTTTATTAGCCAGAGTCCCTTAGTGTTGGCCTGTACTTCAGAGAAGTAGATGCCAAACAAAAGTGGTCCCAGGACTGAACCCTGAGGTACTCCACTTGTCTGGAGCTGGATTTGGAGTCGGCTACTTTTACAGTTTGGGTTCTGTCAGTAAGCCAGCTGGCAACCCATCGAGTGACGTAGGGATTTATGCCCAGCTTAGTAAGTTTATCTATAATTCCAGAGTGGGGGATGGTGCTGAAGGCCTTGGCAAGGTCCAGATAGGCTGTGTGGACCGCCTTATCCCCGTCCACAGCTCTGGAGACTGATTCAAAGAAGTCAGTCAGATTCAGGAGACAAGATTGGCCCTTCACAAATCCAAAACTGGGCGGGATCCAGTGTTTGAAGGTTGCCAATGTCTTTGTTTATAAGTTCCATGCCCTTGCAGATCAGGCTTGTCAGCCTGATGGGACGGTAGTTCCCGGTATCCAAGGCGGATCCTCCCTTGTGGAGTGGGATAACTGTAGCTGTGCGCCACTCAGTGGGCACGAAGCCTGAGGTGAGGCTATGATTAAACATGACACTTAGGTGAGGTGCCAGTTCATTTTGTAGTTCATGTAGTACACAGTCTGGGATGTCATCTGGTCCCATGGATGCTGTATTCTTAGCTTTGGAGAGTGTGGGTTCTACCTGTGTGGCCGTGATTACTGGAATTTGGCAATCTTTTTGTATTGAGATGGGCCCTTTAGGGAGTGAGAAGGGGTGAAATTGGCACTAAATCGATCTGCCAGGATATTGGCAATATCCTTGGGATCAGTATGTTTAATGCCATGCTGTTGTAGCTCAGAGCAGATCTGAGCATTGACATTTATATTCTTGACATAACTATAGAATGCCTTGTGGTTGTCTTTGGAATCTTTGGCAATTTTATTTTCGTAACTAGCTTTTGAGGATTTTATGAGGGATCTCAGCTTCTTACTGAGGCTGGTGAGGGAGTTTTTTGCTTCCTGGGATCTTCCTCTTTTCTGCAACAATTTCTTCCTCCTGTTGTATAGGTTGTTTATAGCAGGGGACCACCAGATTGGCTTCCTTTTTTTGGAGAAGCGCATCTTGGTTCTATTTGGAATAGCACGATTCATGCACGAGTGGTTGTGCTCGTACAGTGCCTTAGTGTAGGATTCAGCAATCGAACTTCCAGATCCCGTCTGCATGGGTGTCCTGAAGTTTGACACCTCTGACTTCAGTAGCATGAAGTTGGCTTTGGAGAAGTTTTTTAAGGAGGTTTCTTTACTGGGGGATGGGGGTGGGATGTGGATATCAAGGGTTATTTGCTGATGGTCAGACCTGACCAATGATGGGGTGACCACTGGTGTGGAGCATCTATCTCCCAGGTTGGTAATGACCAGGTCTAGGATATTGGAGCCCCTGGTGAGACAGTGGATTAGTTGATCCAGGGCATTGGAATTTATGAATTACAAGAACCGTTGGGAAAAGGAATTGGTGCCCGAGTAGTTTTCCCAGTTAATGATAGGGTAGTTGAAATCACCCAGTATTAGGGTGTTTGGTTGTATCTTAATATTTTCCAGTATGTTTAGAAAGGTGTAGTGAGAATCTTGGGGCATGGTGGGGGATCTGTAGCAAGCTACAATTTGGATTGCAGTCTTACCTAGTGTTAGTTGCACCTGGAGAATTTCAGATGCATTGTGTTGGGCAACTAGCCTGGAGGTTTGAATATCCTTGGTGAATATGGACACTCCTCCACCTTTAGTGTTTCAGTCTTGGTTTTGTGTCCGGAAAGTGTGGTAAGAATTGTAGCCTGGTATTGCAGGGGTGTTCTCTGGAGCCTTGAACCAGGTCTCAGTTACTGCACAGATATCGATGTTCACCATTTTTAGGAGTGCCTCGATAGAGTGCATTTTGAGGTTTAGACTTCTAGCATTGAGTAGTATTACCTTCAGATTTTGCATGCTTGTATCTGTTACGGTGGTGGTTTTATCCTTTGAACCTTGCCTAAAAAAGGCACTATAGTGGTGGCAAGAGCTTTAGCCAGTAACCTGAATCCCATGGGGTGACAGGTGCAGACCATCTCTGGCAAAGCATCGTGGTTTGTTGATCATGTGTTCCCAGGCAGACAAGTACTGGATCCCCTTTAAATGACACCAGAAGCTTAGCCAATTGTTGAAGTCAATCATTTTGTCCTTATACTGTGGTATCATTCTGGGCGAAGACAGGATGCTACTCAGGGCTAGGGTCATACCTGCCTGGGTCACATGATCCAAGAGCTCTTCCATGTCTCTTTTCATGTAGTCCAGAGAGGTACGTCTCAAGTCATTCACTCCAGCATGGACAATGACAGAGTCGTATTTGTACTTGTTGTGGAGTGACTTGATTGCATGCATTATGTGGTGGATCCTGGCACCTGACAGGCAGCTGACTGTAATTTTCTCCTTGTTCAGCCTGGTGAGTGGGACATCAGTGTGCCTGACTATAGAGTCACCTATGACTAAAGTGTTGGGTACATTGTCTTGCCTTAGGGGTTGTTGTTGGGTGGCACACTGGTGTTGTGAGCTATGTGTCACTTTGGTTGTGACTGGTGTTTGCGTTTCAGATTCGGAGGTCCTTGTTGCTTGGGCAGGTTAATGTTAAGGGCCTCTGCATATGTGGGTTTAGTGTTGCTATGTGTGGGTGTTGATGGTGTGGGTTTTGAAGGGCTATGAGTTGCTTGAGGTGTAATGCAGATGTTAACCTTCTCCTCTTGACTGTCTAGCACAATCTTGGCCGGAGAGAGCTTTGCTTCCAGTTTGGCTATGTAAGTGCATCTCTCGCAGGTTGTAGTGATGGGTGGTAAGAGGAGAGGATTGTATGTGTACATGAGGCAGTTGCAGCATTGCCCCAATATGCCCAGATTCACCAGGTGGACAGGAGAAATCACTGGAAGCTAACCCTTGGACATGCCTGTTATGGTGCTTTTTTGTAAAGTTTAAGAGCTGTTTTCCCTTATCTTTGCAAGGTACTTTGCAATTATAGGTTGTTTAGTGCCTATGATTAATTTCTCCTTATTGACAAGGAGAGCTGAGTGCTTGTATCAGTTTCAGGCTTCCTAGTGCTTTCCAGCAGGTTCTAGAGCAAGTGCTAGTCACGGGTTCAGATTTTAGTGCTACTACTGAGAAACCAGCTAGTTCTAAGGGAAAATTTGAAGAGCAGTCTTTCTGGCACCTGGAATAGTTTAACTGTAGCCTCACGGTGCTGCACGATGCGAAAAATGTGCAAACACAAGTGTTTTTAAGCCAGAAAGTTGAAAGGGATAGAAATCAGCTCAAAAAGACTAATAAACTTATAATTTCAGAGTTGGAAACCACTCCTCTAGCGTTAGCTAGGCAGTACAATGCTCACCACTCCCACTGGTAAGCAGTAGGACTTCCCTCTACCACAGCAAGGTCTGGATAGCTCTGAACACAGAAAATAAAGTCCTGAGACAAGCAAAGCCTGGGATATGGACTGGCTAGGAAAGGTGGGAAACAAGCAAACAAGATAGTATTTTTTTTGTTGAAACAGGCTAAACAATGCAATTATGCAGTAAATAAACACAGAAAAGGCTAACACACTTGAGTGTGTAGTCCTAAACAGTAAATGCAATTAAAACTACAAAATTAGCAATTTAAAACTTTTTAAATAAAGTGATGAGTTATACAGTATTTGCTTGATATAATATTTAATTGCTTTAAACTGGTAAATTTTTGTTAAAACTGATTTTTAGTACTTTTGGGATTGGAAGTTTAGTTACTAGCAATCATTTCACAGGGATATGACCTTGTTCTCAGCGGAAGGACTAAAAACACATATCAGCTGCAGTAAAATACCTTTAATGTGTTCATTCTCCTGCAGAACACATTATTACAGGTTACACTGAATAGTCCTGTTTGGTAAATACTGTCTTGCATTGCATATAGAATTCATTTGTGACGAAGTATAATTGAAGAAGACGATAAGCCAAGGGGTCAGCATAGTAAAAAGAAAATAATACTTTAGTATTTCCCCTGCATTCCATAATATTGTTCATATTTTTGTTAGATCTGAAACAAGTGTCCAATGTTGCATACATGTTTTGCTCTGAAGAATTGCTGTAGTGTAAAACATATAGATGCTTTATTTGGCAAAGTTAAAACTGTGATTTCTTTCAGAAGTATTCACCTGTCTTAGTCTAGTTTTAATAGACAAGCAGGGCTGTTTCTACAGCTGTGAGTACAGGGAAGATGCTTGGGATGCTGAGTGATGGAATGTCAAATGTGCATCTGGCACATGCCTCTCAGATGTTCCTGCTTACAGGGAACACACTGATTTTAAGGCTTTTTATAGAGACAAGTCTTCTGCTTCATTTTGAATGATGACACCTCCACTTTGTTTTCTCATTGGTTCAGCCACAGTGCAGCATAACCAATTAGACAGTAACTTCCTGTAGCTCATGATTGGTTGAGCAAACCTACTCACTGACTTTATGCCACTGTATCTACTTTAGGCTGTTGAAACTGGAAGAACCACTAAGTAGAATATGGTGGTGTGGTTTGTGGTACATTCATAATGAATTCAGCAAGGTGGATTGATTTCATCACTTGATTCTTTTACTTTGATAATTAAACTTGGATATCAGAAGATAAATGATCAGACAGAAAAAAATTCAGTAGGAAAGCCACCAGGGACTCAGAGCTAAGACTATGTACACTGAACTGCACCATGTCCTCTGGTATTTCTTTCATTGTGCTGAGGGTTAGGGTAATAAATTCAGTGATAATTCTGTATGAAGTCTGTTCATAAATTACTTGTGTTTTACTCCCATAATCTCAGCTTGCAAATTGCAAGTCTTTTAACCTGTAGTTGACATCTGTCAGTTATGTTGTAGTCACTCATATACTAGGGAAGGGGAAAAAAAGGACAATGTTACTGTAATTCCTGTCTTCAGAAGTGGCATGAACAGCAGAAAGTGATATGTATTTTACAATACACAGTGATAGAAACATGATTAATGCATTTACAGTCAACTCAATGTTCTCATGGGTAAATGTAAGCAAAAGTTAAGTGTGTAATGCATGGTATTGTAATAGTAACATGGTTATCGTTCTTATACAGTGGCATTCCCTAGGTAAGAAATGTATATGTTATTCTACCTGTCCAGGTGAAGCCACTTTCATCCCCCATGTGTGAATTTATGCACCATCCAAATTATATGCTATAATTCTGGGTGCTCTTTTATGTTTTTAAGGCTATTTAGTGAGGTATAAACTTTATTCTGTCATTTTTTTCTTTTTTGTAAACAACATGACTGTGTGTAAATAAAGGCTTTATCCAGACATTAGAATAAATTGTTCTTTATTTGGACCACATAATTGTAATGTGCTACAGTTATTTGTTACAAAGAAGCACTTTTGACTTTTCCCCATTCCAGCACATTCTGGGAATAGAGTTCCTGATGTGTCTTTGTGATAAAAGCCTGCAAATTTTAAGGTCAATAAAGTACGGCCTAGCAACACTAGAAGATAGAATCTCAGAAAACGGCATGCGTATATTTACTTAAATGTTTCAATGATATAATCACTAGCTAAGGTGTGTTATGCAGTAAACTCTGTTAACCGGCACCCATGGGGATTGGTAGATGCCAGGTGACTGTAGTTTCTGGTTGCTTGAGAGTTACTATTAAAAATAGGCCTGACTAATACTGTACCGTATACTGTTTGTTTAGTTTGACTTGTTCTCAGGTTAGGGGGAGAGGGAATTTATTCCCATCTTCCTTTTTAAAACTCTGAAACCCTAAAAACGTAAGGTATGTTTCTGCAGGGGGAAACAAAGTGCAACACACGAAAATTGTATTGTATTTCTTAGATTTGTTTTCCGGTTGCTTGAGAGTGCTGATTGCATGAGTTCAGGTTAACTGAGAGTTTACTGTACAAGACACATACAGCACTGCACTTAACATACCAGTGTTTTTCACATATCACTATGCATTCATGATTTCTGGCATACAGACTTTCTTGCAGGCTATTGTTTGAATACTAGGAGCTTGTATAGGGCAGAGATTGGGCTTTTTAAAGTAAAATTCATCAACACACTGAAGATGGTGAAGACAAGCCATGGTGGTAAAGTGTTTACCAACTGAGGGTAGACTTCTTGCATGTAAAGTATGGAGAGTGTGGATGGATTTAATATGACTCTTACAGTACAGATAAGGTAAAATAGTGTACATGTGTGTTTGGGGTGTGTGTGCAAGAAGCAATTGGTTCCTGATGAAAGTACAAGGACTTTTCAGTCTTCTCCAGAGAACTGTAGTTAAAGTGATTTTAAATGCATATGAAGTCCAATGCTGTCTGCACCTCTGAGAGTTCATAGTCTGAGACACTATGATCTGTGAGTTAGTGTATTAGAAATGTGGGGAAATATTTGTTTATGCAACCCACTTGCAAAAATGCTTTAGCTAAACAGCTAGTTTTGAGTTGATCTGTGAGTTAGTGTATTAGAAATGTGGGGAAATATTTGTTTATGCACCCCACTTGCAAAAATGCTTTAGCTAAACAGCTAGTTTTGAGTGTATCATATTTTTTTCCTTTGGAATTGCACTTCATTTTTTGCACATTAAAGGCTGTAACTTCCAGTAGAGAACTGCAGCCAGTGACCTAGCTATGTGTTTGGGAGTAACTTTTAATGCAAGTTTTATTAAAGTTTAAAAGTATTAAGTACTGAGTTGGATCAGCCTTTTATGCAGAATTTGTCTTGGCTTGTAACCAAAGATCTCACTATTGGATAAGTGTAAACGTATCCTTAATTTAACAGAATAGAGAGCTGTTTTTTAAGTGCACGGAAGTCGCTGTTCTAAGAGTCACTGTTGTGTGGATTTGAGCACATGTGGTACTTTTATGGTTTCTGATTTTCCAGTTGTGACAAGGCCAGTCCATGCATCCTTTCCTGAACGAGGTTGTATAGGAGCTCAGAGGATGTAAGGAGCACATTTATTTATTTATTTGTATTTGTTTACCGGGGTAGTGCACTCATCAGTATTGGCCACTTTTAAGCTCAGCCCGTGCCTTTGAAATATCAAGGCTGAGCATATGTTCTAAAGACATGCTTCTGGAGCATTTCTCCCCGGGTCTCCGCTGAAAACAGGATCTGTGGAACCTAGTCGGACATTCCCGGTCAACAAATGTTAAATAAATAAATAAATAAATGTTGATGTATAACTGTTTTTGGTCTGTGTATTTTTGCATGTATGATTTGGAGGATAAATTGTATCTCTTTGTGTTACAGTCCTTGAGATTATATGTAGGCAGGAGTAGCCTGATAAGAGTATCAACAATTTAAGGAATTATAAATTCCTCAGCTGGGGGGAGACTTAAACCATTACTAAAATGTGTCAAAACATGCTGGGGTCATTTTTTATTTGCTTTCTTAAGCTGATACTGTGAATATTGTTATGGTGTACTTTTAAGAATACTAAATGATAACATAAACGATTAGAAGGATTTATTTTTAAGGGTCTCAGTTATTCTTACACATTTTCACAAACACCAGTCATTGACTTTAGTTGGTTGGTGACTTTCAAGTCAGGTGGAACATTGTTCTGAGATTTAAGCTTCAGTACTGCATTTCAGTGCCTTCTGTGTGGAGTCTGCATGTCCTCCCCGCAGTCAAGTGGCGTTTGAAAGACGTGTGAATGGGCGTGCCTTCTTTGAAGGTTGGGCGTTGGGCTGGCACCTCGGCACCATAAAAAAATAGACTGCCAATCATTAGCGGACCGGAGTTCCGCTGTGGCGACCCCTAACCGGGAAAAGCCGAAAAGAAAAGAAAAACCTGCATTTCAGGCAATGGGTAGAAATCTTTGTGGTCTATAAACAGTAATTTCAGAATACTGCATCTTTTTAGTCAGGCATGTTTTTTGCAGTGACACAGAGTTGTTGAAACAGAGAGAAGGTGTATTTTTTTTTTTAGTCTTTGAAGCAACATTAAAAAGTTAAGTATGATCAAGTTAATGTATATATGCTACTTCTGGAGAGGTGTGTTTTACACTGAAATATGACTTCAGAGGTTTCCATGTGATTTGTCTGTAAGTACATAGAACTTTTTTCTCTAAATTGCATATGAGTTAATAGATTCTGCTAGGCCACATTACTAAGGGATGAGTCAAGTTTGATTTTAGTTTTCTCATATATGACCCAAGGGATTGTTTGTTTAGAGATTAGGAGTATGGCGGCATAACTCTCCTGCAAAGCAACATTTTTGTGTATTTTGTGCAACATTTTGTTTTGAGAATTTTTATAATCAATTTACTGCATGGTTTCATGTGTTTTGGTTGCTGTATTTTGCTGTACAGTGTTGGTCTTTTTATCAGCTTGTTGTTATGGATCCTTTTTGTAGCATTTAATACAGTTTTAACCAAGCAAAATGCTTCACCAATATCCAAATTAAGAAATATATTGCTACAAAATCTTAAAGTTTTATTCTATTTCTCATAATAAGACGTTTTGCTTACAGATCACACTTTTGTGCAGCACTTGAGGGAAACTACACACACACAATTAGTAGAATGTCAAACTGTGTACAGTTTTTAAAGATGAAGGTATCAATATATTAACTTTCATAGAGAGAGAATACTTTGTCCTTCCTTAAACTTTTCCAACTCCTTTGAGAATTGCAGACAAGAATACCTTGCATGAGCTAATAAGTTAAAAATGTAGTTTGTAGTTGTTAAGATGGTGAAATTTGGATTCATATCCAGAGCTCCCTTGTCTATTTTGTTTGCATCTGCATCTGCTGAGCTCTGAATTTATCAAAAATAACTGTAGAGCTATATGAAACAAGGATACTAATCATTAAAAACACACTTCATTGCCACACTCACTAGTTTCATCATGGAATCTTTTCCCAAGTCAGTATTGAGTGTCATTAGCTCAACAGGTAGCCAGGAAGCTTTAATTCCAAAATAACAAGAATGTTGTGGTTTCAGTTTCCATTCAGTGTGTCTTCATATTCCAACTGTATTGTTAAGGTTCTATTCCACATCTGCAGAACAGTCTAGTCTCTAAAGAAAGTGAATTTGCTTTAGGTAGCAGTGTAAAATTGTGTGTAATACAGTATGCAACAGTGACTGTATGAGAAGAATGACCAGATTGTAGGCTTATGCTGCTTTATGTGTGTTTGGAGGGGGGACACTAGTATGATTTCCTGAAGAATTATTTGCATGTTAACTTTCTTACTGAATGCTGGTATGGCCTTTTTTGGAGTCTTGCTCTTTTTGGTATGCTGCAGAAATGCACCCCAGTCACTAGTGGTCCTTTCACTGTGCTAGTATAGTGTTCTGTGCTAGACTGTTCTTTGGGTTTTTAAGACTCCCTGGCAGAATGTCTCTAACAAAGGAATATCTCCTCCTTTTTGGTCAACCTTGCATCTGTCTGTGTCTCTCTTAGATGAACAGATTTAAGATGCCATGATACTTGACTAGGAACAGCAGATTTCTTTATTTAGCTGGATGATTACTATTTCTGGTCATGTCCGTGTCGGACATTTGATATCCTGTAAATTTCCATCACTTAATGTGTCCATAAAGATAATACTGGAAACAGAATATTCCAGAAGAGCTCTGTAGAATAGAAAAGAAGATTGTGCCAAAATCATGAACATTAACAGTAAAGCAGAAGTAAGGTGGAGGTTAATATGTGCATTTCCTCAAATGCTCTTCTTTTGCATCTGCTGAAAAACGTTTGCACTTTATAGGATCGTTCTGATGCCTGTTGCATTTTTACCATGCTGAACCTTTTTTTTTTTGTTAAAAATGTATTGGGACTAAATGTGTTCGTTATTTGTTTTGCTGATGTCTTCTCACAGATGTTTATATATCCCCAGTATGCCTGTATTCAGGGACAGAGCTTATTTTCATGCTACTGTAGCAGTCCTGCAGGACTTAAGGTAGTAAGCAGTGTACAAGCTGGTCAGTCACTATTCCAGATGATTCTGACATTGGCTTACCTTGGAACATTTGGAAAGGCATTGCTCTTGTGAGAATTGCCTGAATACTGATGAAATTCCACAGTACACTAATAGCTCCTTACAGAGACTAGTGCAGACAGTACAGATGAGGTAAGTCTAGAGTATAATTGGTCATAATTTGCTGCTGTGGCTTTATTTGCCCCATCTCATATCCATTCTGTTCCTCTGAGGGAAAGGGAGCATTGCTGCAGCTGTGACTACCATTGCCTTAGTATGGGGGATGAAGAGAAAGTTGGAATATCAATGGAATCGCTCAAGTTTGTGGAACACTAGGTTTTGAATTTCGATGAATGTTACGCTCACTACCTGAACCATCCCATGCAGTCCAGGGATAAAGCCCTGACTAAGTTGCAGGTGATCTAAGTTCAGATGGCTGCTCAAGTCCCTTTGGAGGTAGTCGAGAAGGACAAGAGTGAGAGTAAGCACCTGTTGCCAGCTTATCCATCCTTGTGGCTGTGGCTCCCCATGTGGGTGGCATGTAGTTGGAACACTAAATGTTTATCTCTGTGAAGCTTGAGCCTAGTGAGGCCACACTGCCACGTGTAAGTGCACAGTGAGCTAAAGGGAATTCAGCATGTGGAAAGCAAAAGGAGCAGTATGGGTCTCGGTTCACTTGGGAATTCCCAGGTCCAGCTACTGTGGAATAAGTGTCAGCTGAGTACAGATAGAGGAGCCATGGGGCTTGGTCCTATGAAGGGGGGTTAGGGATAAAAAAATCAAGTCTGAAATCTCCCATAAGACATCAGCTGTTTTGTCTACGGAGTACGTCAGTGGCTAACAGACCAGCTATAGCTGTTTCAGGAGATGAGCAAGCCATGCAGCCTAGGCTAGTTTAAAAATGCCTTAGCCTGTTCCGCCTGTCAGCATGAACAGCCTGCTGTATTGTTTCACTGTTAGACCAGCACTTCTGTACGTGTAAAGATGGATACTGTGACAGATGAAACTCATGATGTTCATCGTGTTACCCTGCTGGCAGTCATCACACTAGGGTTATCCTGCCGTCAGGCGGTCCCGCAGTCGGCCTGAATTCCAAAGTCTTGGTCCAGCGTCGGTTGCTGTCGCTTCTTCCATGACGTCAGTGCGCCAGGGGTATATAAGAGGCATCCGACACCATTTTCTTCAGTCTTTCTTGCTGCGCGGTGCACGAAGCAGAAGCAGTTCGCATGTGCCGGTCGGCCGACACCTGAGATTTTCGAATTGAATTTCAGTCCTAAGTCTTCAGTAAAGCTAAGTACCCTGTTGGGGAACCTTTTCTTGCCTCAGTCTGATGTCAGAAAAAGTTAACAATTGCATTTCTTGTGGGAAGCAAATACCTCATAAGGACTTCCATTCTTTTTGTATTCCGTGCCTAGTCCCAGACCACGACGTCACAGGTTGTCGGTTTTGTGCTAGGTTTAATAAACGAACTATCAAACGCCGTTTTGACTTCGCATGACAATACTTTGGTAGGAAGTTTAATTATATCATGCCATCGGAGCAGCCGACGACCGGCATGCATAAAAAACGCAAGGATAAGGACAGGCAGCCTATAAACAAGCCAGACTCCGAGGCCTCTGCTGGGCCTGTCGCCGGTTCTCCGGTTTTCAGTGAGGCGCCTACGCAGTCCCTGATGACCGCAGAATTGGAACCCCAGACAGCTGCGGATTCTCAAGCGGAGTGTACTAGGCTGACGCAGCCATCTTCATTAGGCCCTTCCGACACCGGAGCAGAAGGAGATCCCGGTGCAGTGGAAACACCTTCTGTTGCAGAAGGTGTCTTCAGACCGACTACACTCACCATTAAATCTTATGCTAAGCTTAAAACTCCAGTAAAACCAAAAAAGACTGTACATCAGTCTACAGTTCAAGGCCCCATGCCTAAGAAACAGGTGCTTAAGATGGCTGAAGATTTGATTACCCTAATCAGGAGTTCCCACCCCCCCCCCAGATAAAAGACCAAGACAAGAGGAGGATTATGCTTCCTCTGACCAGGTTTCAGTTTCCTCAGATTCTTATGAGGAACAGGATTACACTTTTCCCCCTTATGAAGACTCTGATGCTGAAGACTGTATCCCCTCCGCATCTCCCCCTGAAGACTACTCCTTTGGGGAAACTTAACATACCATGAGGGAACATTTCCACTGGGAAGGCCAGGACTACTCTGATTCTAAGAAAAGGCTCCGAGAGTTCCTTTTACTACCCCAGCACAGACCACTTGCAATCCCTCCAGTTTTAGATATTGTGGATGATGTTTACTTGGAGTCTAGTCTAAATCCAGACTCTCTACCTCATGCTCCAGCCAAACCAGACAGATACTACAGAGTGCCTGACTCACACAAATTCCTTTATAAAAGCCCTGTGGCTGACCCAGAAACAATTTCCCAGGGTCCCAAGGGGGCTAAAGCTTATATGGCTAAACATTCTGTGCCCTCTGAAAGGGATTCCAGAGCCCTAGATAGATTGGGAAAGAAGATGTACACCTCAGCAACTCTGGCTATGAGAGCATTACATTGTCAGTTTCACATGCTGAAATATCAGCAATTCCTAATGTCTCAATTAAAGCAAAAAATAAGCACACATAAAGAACAGTCTGAATTCAAGGAAATGCAGGATCTGTTGCATGCAGCTGAACAGGTGGGCAAACATACTTTACAATGTGGATTTGATTCATTGGAAGCTTCCTGTAGAGCAGCTGTTACTGGGTCTGTCATACGTAGACATGCTTGGTTAAAAGAACAAACCCTGCCTGATCATGTTAAAGCAAAATTATTGGATGCACCTTTACAGCAAGATGTATTATTTGGTGTCAAAGCAGAAGAGGTCTTAAAGAAAATGGAGGATAAGGCAAAGTCTATGCAGACGGTCAAGGATTTTTTACAGGTACAACCCCCTAGTTGCAGCAGAAATTGGCCAACAAAAAACTGGTCCTTTCCAGCTTCTGACAGATCACAGAGGGGCAAATACAGACGCCCAAGGGGCAGAGGTCAGTCACAAGGCCCTTACAAACCTCGCCAATGGGGTACTGCTACCCAGAAAGGAGGAGAAGACAGGCTCCAAGCTAGCAGAAGACAAACACAATGACTCAGTCCTCAAACTACCAAGCAAATCTCTCCTGGCAGCCCCCTTGGGAGGAAAATTAGCATTTTTTGCAGACAACTGGCACATCATCACAAGAGACAAATGGGTCCTAAACATTGTCTCAGAAGGATACAGATTCCACTTTCATACTTTGCCAAGGAAAAAAGGAATGCCAAACCTGCCACCAAATCAATGGGCAGAGGCACAAAAACAAATTACAGCTCTCATGGCCATGAGAGCCATTCAACAGGTACCTACACAGGAGCAAGGACAAGGATTTTACTCAAGATTCTTGTTAGTCCCAAGAAAAGACAAAGCATGGAGACCCATTCTGGATCTTTCAATTCTGAACACCTATCTGCAAGTACCAAAATTCAAGATGCTAACACTACAGCAGCTTCTTCCCATGCTGGGCAAGAACGCTTGGCTAGTAACGTTGGACCTCAAGGAGGCATACCTGCATGTCCCTATCAGACAAAATTGCAGAAGATACCTCCGCTTCATTGCAGGTTCAACACACTATCAATTCTCTGCACTGCCTTTTGGCTTATCTACTGTGCCCAGGGTCTTCACAAAATGGAATTGAAAGATCCAGAATGGGTCTCCATGCTTTGTCTTTTCTTGGGACTAGAAAGAATCTTGAGTAAAATCCTTGTCCTTGCTCCTGTGTAGGTACCTGTTGAATGGCACACTGCAGACAAAGAGGACTTCAAATATACCCATACCTGGATGACTGTCTTATTCAAGCAGAAAGCAAGGACATTCTTTTAAAGCATCTGGCATTTGTCAGACACCTTCTAAGTTGCCTAGGGTACACAGTAAACGAAAAGAAATCAAAACTAGTGCCCTCACAAAACATAATATTCCTGGGTGCCAGCTTGATTACAATGGCCCAGATGGCTTATCTCACGCCAGACAAGCAACAACAGCTGACTCAATATTTCAAAATAATGACAACAAAGACCCAACTCCCTGCAAGAAAAATTCTGCAGGCCTTGGGATTCATGGCATCTTGCATACTACTAATACCATTTGCAAAACTGCATATGAGGAAATTACAATGGTACCTGAAAAGCGTATGGACTCAGCACAGCCACAGCTTGGAAACAATGATACCACTCATTCCCTGCCTTCTATGGTGGGCACAGGCATGTCACCTCAACAAGGGTCAGCCTTTCACCTTACCCACAGCCAGGCAAATTATGACAACAGATGCATCGGACTATGCCTGGGGAGCACACATGGCAGGACAGTGCATTCAGGGCAAATGGACTACAGATCAAAGGCATCTGCATATCAATCAAAAAGAAATGCTAGCAGTACAGAATGCCCTAACAGCTTTCAAGGACCTCTTACACCCAGGACAACTAATAATAAAGACAGACAACACCACAGTAATGTGGTACATAAACGAGCAGGGGGGCACACATTCCTACCCTCTATGCAGGCAAGCAATGACCTTGTGGAACACAGCACAGTCTTACCAGGTTCAATTACAAGCACAATTCTTGCCAGGAAAGAAAAACACGTTGGCAGATGACCTAAGCAGAAACATCATGGATCCACACGAGTGGAAACTAGATCCACAAGTATTTGCAATGATAGCTCAAAAATGGGGACGGCCACACATAGATCTGTTTGCCAGCCCCCAAAACTACCAACTTCAAAAATTTTGCACAAGGACATTCCATCCACAAGCTTGGAAAGTGGACGCCCTCTCATTCAGTTGGAAAACATTAACAGTGTATGCCTTTCCTCCACTGCCTCTTCTAGCAAAGGTACTGCTGAAAGTCAGATTAGAGAGGCCACAAACGATACTCATTGTACCAGACTGGCCACGCCAGCATTGGTATCCAATTCTAAGGAACATGGCCCACGGCCCATCGTGGATTTTACCACAAATTCCTCACCTGCTCACCCAGCGAGACACTCAGATTCTACACATCCAGCTCAAGACTTTAAACCTGGCTGCATGGCAAATTACCTAAACAACCAACCAACTCCTCTATCCAAAGCTGTTATGGATGTCATTCTGGAGGCCAGGAGGCCCAGCACCAGAAAAACCTATTCAGACAAATGGAAAAGATTTTGCGCCTGGAACCAGGCTAAAGGCCAAAATCCCCTTGATCCAAACATTCCTCAGATTCTACAATATTTAACTGAGATGTTGCACAAAAGACTTTCCTTTTCATCTATTAAGATCCACGCCTCAGCAATTTGTTAATTACAGCACGGATCCTCCTTTATTCTCACATCCACTCCTAAGACAGTACCTTAGAGGGAATAAGAACATACGACCGCCCAGGAGAGCACCAACACCTACTTGGGATCTCAACTTTGTTCTGGAAAAGCTTACACTGCCGCCCTTTGAACCAGCGTTTTCAGCTGATTTAAAATTTCTTTCATGGAAAACTGCCCTGCTACTAGCAATAACCTCAGCTAGAAGAGTCTCAGAGCTACAGGCACTAATGGCAGTGGAGCCTTTCCTCATTTTTCATCAAGACAGAGTCTCTCTACGAACTAACCCTTCCTTTATGCCAAAGGTGGTATGCAGTGTGGCCCTAAACCAAACCATTCATTTGCCCACCTTTTTTCCAAATCCCCAGAACAAAGGAGAAAGACTCCTGCACTCTTTGGACATTCACAGGCAATTACATTACTACTTGGATAAAACTAAGGCTTTCAGAAAATCTGAACAGCTTTTTGTAGCCTATGCTGCAGGATCACAAGGAAAAGCCATCTCAAAACAGACCATTTCTAAATGGATAAGGGCATTGCATACGTTTCTGCTACACACATCATGGGAAACCGGTACCTGCTAACATTAGGTCCCACTCCACCAGGGCTACAGCTACATCAGCAGCCTTTCTCAGGGGAGTGCCAACCAAAGATATTCTGGAAGCTGCAACTTGGAGTTCAGTGCACACCTTCACCAAACACTATCACTTACCCCTATATTTTAAGACTAGAGCTGGTTTTGCCACTGCAGTTTTGCAGGGCCTACTAGCTTCTTCTAACCCTGTTTAACTCCACCACCCATCCTTAGCTTTGGGTTCAACCCAAGTGTGATGACTGCAGCAGGTTAACACGATGAACATAGTACAGTTTTGTACCTACCATAAATGTAGATGTTCGAGTGTTCACCCTGCTGCAGGTTACCCTCCCTCCATCCCCTCTGAACTAGCTGAACTTAATCTATGCCACTCTATCCTATACAACCTCTGTGGTATATTTGCTTGTGCCTGAAGGTATTGTTTTATTTTTATATAGATATATATGTATATATATTTTGCCTACGTATTGGGGGCACCTGATATCTGGGGCAAGAAAAACTGAAGAAAATGGCGTCGGATGCCTCTTATATACCCCTGGCGCACTGACGTCAGGGAAGAAGCGACAGCAACTGATGCCGGACCAAGACTTTGGAATTCAGGACGACTGCGGGACCGCCTGACTGCAGGATAACCCTAGTGTGATGACTGCAGCAGGGTGAACACTCGAACATCTACATTTATGGTAGGTACAAAACTGTACTTTCTGTGATGCATGGCTGCCAGGTCAGCCTCATGTATGATATCTGTGTCAGTTTCAGTGTTTTTAGCCCATCTTAGAGAATTGATGGGTCTCTGTTGCCCAGTCCAAACTTTACAGTGGGCCAGTCTGGGCATGCTGCCAGCTCATGTGGCTTGACATGTGGCATGTGACTTGAGACTTCATATATTTGTTCTTTTGCCTATCAGGTGCCGTATGTCTGCAGTCTGCTATCATACTGGCCCTGGTAGTATCCATCTCCTAAGAGCATATTTGTTCGGCCTTGCTTTTTCTGAAAGTATGACCAGTCATGTTATTTGCATACTCTAACCTAGTCAGTACAGTATTGCTTTCATCTGTAGTTTTATCTTTTGGTACTGTGCTTAGTTTTTATTACACACGTTAATAAATGTTAATTTGAATTTGGAAGATGTTCTTCATCTCACATTGCTGCAGTCCTTACTTATGGGTAGTCCGCTGTCCTCGGTCGGCCCGAATACCAAAGTATTAGGCTGACGTCGGTCATGGGCGCCTAGATCTGACATCAGAGCGTCAGGGTATAAAGGCGCATGACCGACGTCATATCCTCAGTCTTTTTTGCCGCATGGTCCGATGCAGAAGCAGCGTTGCAAGTGCCGTTCGGCGTTCTGAAATTTTCGTTTTGAGTTTCAGACCGATACCAAGTTGGGCTAAGTACCCGTTGGGAATATTTTGTTTTTCTTGCCTCAGTTACTTACGGATGTCAGAAAAGTGAATAATTGTATTTCTTGTGGGAAACAGATACTGCATAGGGATTACCACTCTTTGTATTCCTTGTTTGGGACGAGCACGGCGTGAGTGGTGTCGGTTTTGTGCTAGGTTTAATAAGCGCACTATAAAACAGAGGTTAGATTGCGCTAGGTTAGTCTTTGGCAAGAGGTGTAATTATAATATGCCGTCGGATGTTCCGACGCCTGCTTCTACTAAGAAGCACAAAGACAAATCTTTAAAGCCTAGGCAGGATGATTCGCCCGTTTCGGACGCCGGACCTTTAGAAGCTACAGCTGAACAGGTGGATCCGGCTGAAGTTTCTGTTGAGTCCCAGGGGGAAACTTTGATTTTACAAGATGTGGCCTCTCAGGAGGCAGGACAGGCTGAAGGGGCCTCTCAGGTTACTTTTCTCCCTTTTATGCCTAAGGTGGTTAGGCCTTCTGCTACTGTTTCTAAGGCTCCTTCTAAGGGCAGGTCTGTTTTGCCTTCCTCTGGTGTTAGTTCTGGTTCTTCAAGGTCTGTGCCTAAAAAGCACATGCTTAAAATGGCAGAGGATTTGATTACTTTAATTAGAGGTTCTATGCCCCCTCCTGATAAGAGGCCCAGGATGGAGCCAGAGTTGGAAAGTTTGGAGCAGGCCTCAGATGATTCAGAGTCTTCTGCTGAAGACATTCAAGATTTTCCTCCTTATTCTGATTCTGATGCAGAGGATTCTACTCCTTCTGCTTCTCCTCCAGAGGATTTTTCATTTTCAGAAACTCTACATTCCATGAGGGAGCATTTTAAGTGGGAAGGACAGGATTACTCTGATTCACGGAAGAGACTTAGGGAGTTCTTGTTTTTACCACAGCATAGACCCTTAGCTATACCTCCGGTTTTGGATGTTGTTTCAGATGTTTTTTCGGAAGCTTCCCTTAATCCAGATTCTGTGCCTCCTGCTCCAGTTAAACCGGACAGGTATTACAGGGTGCCTGAGGCTTATAAATATCTGTATAAGAGTCCTAGGGCGGACCCAGAAACTATTAGTCAGGGGCCTAAGGGTGTTAGAGCCTCTGTTGTTAAGAATCCGGTTCCTCTGGATAAGGAAGCTAGAGCTTTGGATAGATGGGGTAAGAAGGTGTATACCTCTTCTACTTTAGCAATGAGAGCTTTAAATTGCCAGTTTCATATGTTGAAGTATCAGAATTTCCTCCTTTCTCAGCTAAGATCTAAAGTGGATGCTTTGGCAGAGGGCATAGAGTGTAAAGAATTGCAGGATTTAGTACATGTCTCTGAACAGGTGGGTAAGCACTCTTTGCAGTGTGGTTTTGATGCTTTACAGGCTTCTTCTAGGGTGGCTGCCACTGGTTCAGTTATTCGTAGGCACGCCTGGCTTAAGGATCAGAATTTGTCTGAGCTGTTAAGTCTAGAATTCTGGATGCCCCTTTACAGTCTGAAGTTTTGTTTGGTCCTCCTGTGGAGTCAGTCTTAAAGAAAATGGAAGACAAGGCTAAGTCTATGCAGACTGTTAAAGATTTTTTGCAGGTACAACCTCCAAAGTTTAGTAGAAATTGGCCTACTAAGGGATGGACGTACCCTTCTTCTGATTCTCAGTCTAGGGGTAGATCTAGGCGTGGTAGGGGCAGAGCTCAGAGTACCTTCAGGCCGAGACAATGGAGTTCCGCCTGCTCAATCTGCTGGTGAGGCCAGGGGCCAGTCCTTTCGTAAACAGGCCCAATGACCTGCATTTTCAGCTGCCAGATTCTTCTTGCCTGGCAGCTCCTTTGGGAGGAAAGTTGGCTCTTTTCAAGCAAAATTGGCATTTAGTCACCCAGGACAAATGGGTATTGGACATTATAAACCGAGGTTACAAGTTCTATTTCCATACCATGCCTCCTTTCAAAGGCATGCCAGGCGTCCTCCTCGGCAAAGGATAGAGGCTCACAAACAAATTTCTTTACTTCTTCAAATAGGAGCTATACAGCCAGTTCCTCTGTCAGAAGTGGGCCTAGGATTTTATTCTCGCCTGTTTCTAGTTCCAAAGAAAGGGATCACGTGGAGACCAATTTTGGATTTATCTATCCTCAACACTTACCTGGACATTCCAAAGTTCAAGATGCTGACTTTACAACAACTTTTACCTCTGTTGGGAAAAGATCACTGGATGGTTACTCTGGATCTCAAAGAGGCTTACCTTCATGTTCCTATCAGGCCCAGTTGCAGGAGGTACCTGCGTTTTCGGGCTGGAAATTTACATTATCAGTTCTCTGCATTGCCCTTTGGCTTATCTACTGCGCCCAGAGTGTTCACAAAGGTTCTGGCTCCAGTGATAGCCTTTTTCAGACTAAGAGGAATACAGATTTATCCTTATTTGGACGATTGCCTGATTATTGCACAAGACAAGGACGAACTTCTTCATCATCTACAGTATGTGATGGCAGTGTTAAGATGCCTAGGGTATTCTGTGAACGAAACAAAGTCCAGTCTAGTACCCTCTCAGGACATGTGCTTTCTGGGTGTGAGACTGAATACAGCTTCCCAGATGGCTTTTTTGACCCCGGACAAACAAAGAAGCCTTTCTCTTTATTTCCATCAAATGTCTCTACGGTCCGGGCTGACTGCAAGGACAGTCCTTCAAGCCTTGGGGTTCATGGCATCTTGTATTCTGGTACTTCCCAATGCCAAATTGCATATGAGGAAGCTTCAATGGTATCTCAAAAATGTATGGACACAGCACTGCCAAGATCTAGACACTGTCTTTCAGATAATACCTTGCATTCAGAAGGAGTTTTTGTGGTGGGCTCAGGAATGTCACCTAAACAAGGGACTCTCTGTGACCCGGCCAGAGGCGAGTCAGATTCTAACGACAGATGCCTCGGACAAGGCTTGGGAGCACACCTCAATGGAAAATGGGTGCAAGACACGTGGCCTGTCAAACTCCAACATTTGCATATCAACTTGAAGGAAATGTTAGCAGTCCAGTTTGCATTGATGGCTTTCAAAGATTTACTTCACCCAGGGCAGGTGTTGATTCAAACAGACAACACTACTGTCATGTGGTACATCAACAAGCAAGGGGAACCCATTCATACCCTCTTTGCAGGCAAGCGATGATTTTGTGGGAAACTGCTCTCAATCTACACCTCAATCTTCAGGCAAGGTTTCTTCCAGGAGCACAGAACTCCTTAGCAGATGTGTTGAGCAGACAAATAGTGGATCCTCACGAGTGGAAATTGGATCCTCATGTATTTCAAAAGTTGACAGTGTTATGGGGAACTCCAGACATAGATCTATTCGCTTCTCCACTAAATTACCAGTTGCCAAAGTTTTGCACAAAAATGTTTCATCACACAGCTTGGAAGGTGGACGCTCTATCATTCAGTTGGAACAATCTGCATGTATATGCCTTTCCACCTCTGCCTCTTCTTCCCAAGGTACTTTTGAAGGCCAGACAAGACAAGCCAACCATGATTTTGATAGCACGGATTGGCCTCGACAACACTGGTACCCACTACTGAGGAGTTTAGTACGAGAACCTCCATGGCCTCTGCCTTTGATTCCGCACCTTTTGTCACAAGAGGGCAATCACTTCCTCAATGTCAAGATTCAGTCTCTGCATCTAACAGCCTGGCATATTCTGTTTTAGACTCTGGAGGGTCTCAGCTTCCACAACAAGTTTTGAATGTTATTTTGGAGGCCAAGAGGCCTAGTACCAGGAAAGTTTACGCTGATAAATGGAGGAGATTTTTTATTTGGAGCAAAGGAATGGACTTTGATGTCTCCAAACCTGATTTAAGTGTTGCTCTTCAATATCTTACTGAGTTATTGGACAAGGGTTTGTCTTTCTCCTCGATAAAGGTCCATGCTGCAGCCATTTCGGCTCACTATGATTGTGACCCTCCTTTATTCTCTCATCCTTTGTTTAAGCAATTTCTTAGAGGGGCAAAGAATATAAGACCCCCACGTAGAGCTCCTACTCCTGCTTGGGATCTCAATTTTGTGTTGGAAAAACTTACTCTACAACCTTTTGAGCCTGCAGCTACTGCTGAGTTAAAGTATTTGTCATGGAAAACTGCTTTTTTGTTGGCCATTACCTCTGCAAGAAGGGTTTCTGAATTACAGGCTCTCATGGCAGTGGAGCCTTTCCTGATTTTTCATAAGGATAGGGTATCTTTGCGTACTAATCCTTCCTTTATGCCTAAAGTGGTTTCTAGTGTGGCCTTAAACCAAACTATTCATTTGCCTACTTTTTATGCAAACCCCCAAAATAAAGGGGAGAAAATTTTGCATATTTTGGATATTCACAGGCAGTTGCGTTATTATTTGAGCAGAACCAAGGAGTTCAGACAGTCTCAGCAGTTGTTTGTTTCCTTTGCTTTGGGTTCACAGGGTAAACCTGTTTCAAAACAAACCATTTCTAAATGGATTGGGTTTTGTATTTCTTTCTGTTATTCCCATCATGGTAAGGAGATTCCGGCTGGAATCAGGCCTCATTCCACTAGGGCTACTGCTACTTCTACGGCCTTTCTAAGGGGGGTAGCTACAAAAGATATTTTGGAGGCAGCTACTTGGAGTTCAGTGCATACTTTTTCTAAACATTACCACCTTCCTCTTTATTCTAAGTCTAGGGCTGGATTTGCCACTGCGATTTTACAGGGCATTTTAGCAGCCCCTAATGCTTTATGATTTTTACCATCCTCCCTTTCCCGTTGCTTTGGGATTCTACCCATAAGTAAGGACTGCAGCAATGTGAGATGAAGAACATAGTACAGTTTTGTACCTACCATAAATGTAGATGTTCAAGATCCACATTGCTGCAGTCCAATACCCTCCCTCCTTCCCCACTGTAGTTTGACATGGTGCTATGCTTTAGGTGATGGTTGTTGTTGGGCATGTTTTTGGGAGGTATTCTGTTTTTGGCTGTGGCCTTTCTTGTTTGGCCTTCTGACATCTGGGGCAAGAAAAGACTGAGGATATGACGTCGGTCATGCGCCTTTATACCCTGACGCTCTGATGTCAGATCTAGGCGCCCATGACCGACGTCAGCCTAATACTTTGGTATTCGGGCCGACCGAGGACAGCGGACTACCCATAAGTAAGGACTGCAGCAATGTGGATCTTCGAACATCTACATTTATGGTAGGTACAAAACTGTACTTTACACTTCACATAGTTTTCGAAAAGTTTGTGATGCTAAATACATTCATCAGTTGAATAAGGCCTTTGTATACCCGTCACAGTGATTAAATCAGTCTTTAAAGTCTATAGTGCTAAACTAAGCTGCAGCTTTACTGTACACTGGGATATGTGCATTTCGCTCAAGAGATTTGTGCAGAAAAATGTTTCTGCTGTTGACATACAGTGTGTGTGAATGTATATAGATATATCTTAATGTCATAACTTAATGGTATGTCCTAAGTATATTTATCAATTTCAGAGTGTAAAATGTTTTTATCTTAACAGTGAGCCCAGATTAAAATGAATTGTAGAGCAATTTTACTTGGTCCACTATGTGCAAAATGTTATTTCTATCTTGGATCTGGCCAAAGCATTTAATACTATACCTCATGTCAGGATTGTAATGAAACTGTCATTTTTAAACTACATCCTTGCATGGTAAGATGGCTCGAAACATGGCTGAAAGATTAAACCCACGAAGTTCATTTGGCAGGTGCTTTTTCAAATAGTCCTAAGATATGATATCTGGAGTCCTCCATGGGTCTGTTTGGGTCCTTGCTTGTTTGGCATCTACTTCTCTGATCTGTACAGTGTTAATTAGGACCTGTGGTTAACAAGATTTGTCGATGAATGCAAACTAGATACAATTGTTAAAATTCATATCAGATTTCGGCACCATTCAAAATGAACTTACCTTAGTTAATATTTGTATGGAAAAAATGGGCTTAGTATAGTTCTGTTTTCTGAAGAAAAACAAAAACACTTACCTACAGTGTATAGTATAGATAGCACCCCACACACACACACACACATACACACACAAAACAAAAGTATTGTCAGGGACCCTGGGTACTTGGGGTCAGCATTTCTGTGTTTTTGGTCATCATGTGGTAACTCTTCTCAGGAAATCCTTCTACTTAAAACAACAAGTTGTCAAAGGCATTTGATTAGATCTAGATATGTTCTTGCCTCCCTATGTTCAGAACTGATGAGACCCATTATAGAGTATAGCATCCCAACTGGTGTGCAACTCACATGACATCTCAACAAACTCAAAAAGCCTCAGAGATTCCTAACAAAAATTATCACTTGTCCTAAGAACATTAGATATCAAGGGACTGAAAGCCCTGTTCCTGTACTCTGCCTCTTATAGACTCCTGAGGGGGTGATCGATCCTTCACTTCCACACCATTAAAAGTCTCTTGTTTCAATAAGACACAGTAGTACAGCTAACTTTAGAACCAGAGACCTGAACTGTAATGAGCAGATAAACTTCATGTGGGAGAGGAGAGATTCATCAACCTGTGCCTCCCCCTTCTTTGGGATGCACTTCCTCTGCAGGTTAAACAATGTAATTCGAAATTTTCATTCAGATTAAATGTAGATGACTGGATGAGGGGTCTCATATTCCTGGACTTGCTGGCGTCTCTCCTTAAGAAAGGAGGTAAAGCCTGACGGTGGGTGTATTTGCAAGGCTTACAAGTTCATTAGAATGAGAGAGCCCTGAAAAGTCTATGAATCCTTTAAAATCCTTTCCTTATCATCAGACATTTGTTAACATTCCAGGTGTGTCATCAGACGTTTATCATTATCCTTGTCACATTATCACCTCTACTAAAAATCCCCTAAAGCCACCATGTTTTTCTTACTTTGCAATAACAAAAGTAAAAAAACACACTGCACATTTAACCCACACAACAGAATATTCCAGTCTCCTTAACCAAACCCCCAAGTCTTTGCTTAGATTGAAAAAAGAAAAACAAGTAAAATAAAACGTAGGTCATACCCTCCCAATTGTGTTCTATGTAAAAACAATGTACCTTCTCACATTCACATACACCCCAACAAGAAACAATACTAGTGACCTAAATCAACCCCCAGAACTGAAGTCCATTAATAGAATAAAGCAGAGCAAAAGCATTACCAGGAGAATAATCCAAATCTGTCTTGGTATGTATATAAATTATTTTATACTTTTTGTCATTTTATTGTTACTCCTCTCCATACCTCTATCACCTTGCACCTTCTGTCTGAACCTTTTCAAATTCTGTATTTCGTATCTCAACCTTTTTTCCTTCTTGGTATTTATAATCTGGTTTCTTGAAAAGTTGGATAGCTATTTGTAGCAAATTCTGTACATTGTCAGTTAACAGTATTATTGTTTGGAAGTGAGTGTTTTCAAAACTTTTTATTGTTGTGTTTTTTTGTGCAGATTGTTGATTGTTTATTCTTTTGTAAATTTACTATGTACTGTTGTGGAGCTTTTCTCCCCGGGCCCCTGGTGAAAAAGGGCTGTAGCTCAGTCGGACTTTCCTGGTTAACAAATGTCGAATGAATGAATAAATATAAGGTTATACTACCTAATAACATAACTAAAGAGTAAAACCAAGAAAGATTAATATACTTAAATAAATGAAAAAGTATCCTGATGAAGTAACCAAAAACAACACAAATAAAAAAAAGCACAATATGGCATTAAATAGGGTGCAACAAAAGTGATATGTATATAAAATTTAGCATAAAAATCTTTATCTGCTTTCATCTGTTACATACCAGACTTCATCCGAGACATAATAGTCACCAAAAACTCACTAATCCATTTAAATCAATTCTATTTTATTTTTATTTTACATTTGTTGACCAGGATAGTCCAACTGGATACATGTCCATTTTCAGCGAAGGCCCGGGGAGAAAAGCTCCAAATATACAGATAAAAACATACATACATGCCAAGGGTATTACAAAGTCAGTAAGGTTTGGCATTCAAGAGGAATTCACAATTTTAACAGGGGACAAAAGCTCCAATTGCAGATAAAAAAACATACATACATGCCAAGCATATATTAACAAAGTAAGTAAGGTGTGTCCCTCAAGAGGGATTCACAATTTTAACAGTGTGTAGTAGAATATAAAATATTAAACAGGTGGATTACAGCAACAATTATTATATTAAACAGGTGGATTACAGCAACAAATATTATTTACAAAGTACAGAACAAAAATGTCACTGCAAGCATTTGTGGGCAAGAAGCTAATACATGGAGGTTAATCGGGGTTGGTACATGGACAGAGCCAGTGCATTTTATAATACTGTTTGAGGCCTTTTATTAAAGAGGCTTAGAGAGGGTTCCAGAGTAATGTCTGCTGGAAGTAAGTTCCAAGTTTGCCAACAGAGTTGGCAGACAGGGAGTCTCCAGCTGAGTTATTAGCTTTGTGTGTTTGGACTAACAGCTTGTTGGATGAGCGTAATGGTCTGGAGTTATTATGTGGTTTTATGATATTTTTAAGTGCGGTGGTGTTGTCGGGTTGGTTGAGAATGTTATGTGCTACTATTAGCTGATTGAACCGTAGTAAGCTTGGCAGTTCTAACCACCCTAGGAGACTGAGGTTTTGGCAGTGATGTGTCCTATATGTGGATTTGGTGATGAATCTGGCAATATGGTGGTAACAATGGTGGTAAATAAAATCACATAATTGACCAGTTAAAACTCTTAAACCCATAGCCTTCCAGATATATTAAAATATATTCATTCAAAAGCAAAATAATTTACTTTGCTTTAACCTTCTGTTTTTTAAAAAACATTTTATATTAATGGTATCACTCATCCCCAGAAACAGTCTGCCCTAATCTGTAACTGTCACTTGGTCTTTTTCATTTCCAAATTTTTTTAACCCCCCCCCCCCAATAAATCAATTTACACTCGTTCTAATACATAAAATACAAATCTTTTATATTTGATGTATTCAGAACAATGTTTAAATAAAGCATTATTAAAATCACCTGCCCTGATAGAATATAAATGCTTTTTCATTTTTTTACTCAGAGTCCTAGTGGTCATGCCAACATAAAAAGCCCGACACCCTGAACAATTGCTAACAATAGTATGAAGATTTAGTCCAAATGTTCAAAACTAATATAAGGCCCTTCTAAAATAAACCTACCTGCATACATCACACCCTCCAAATTTGTCCCCTTAGCCTTATCCATAAATGGATCAATTTTTGTAGTATCATTCTGTAACATCAGTTTAAAACGAATATTCTTTTTATATGTAAAAGAAGGTTAAGTACCAACAACCTTATATGTTATCTCCATTAATAGTTTTCCAGTTATTACTAATAATTTGACGAATATTATAACTGTCTTCAGACATATCCAAAAAGCATACTGGAATACTCTTTATAATATTTGCTACTTTTATTCCCTTTATTTCTATCACTGGTTTAAATAAAACAGCCACCGATTGTGTTTCTCTCTTACTAACCACTTCATTGGATATCCTCACCACTGGCATCTGTGGGGAATGTTCACCGGGAGGATAACAGGTACACACGCAGTATTTCCAGACGCAGCTCTCTGCATCAACTGCAATTTCCCTTAAGAGCACACAGAGACTGCACACAGTCTGGGGCTGGTTTCTCCCTCTTTCTCCAGATCTGCAGTAAGATTCTCCACTGGCACCGCTGTAGAGTTAAGTCCTTAACCAGGGTTTCAAACCAAGTCCTCCAACACTCTGTCTGCCCAACCAGTGATTTGTGTCCATGACCAAGTACCTAACACACACATACTCTTGGAGATTTGTTTCACACACACTCCCCTGGGAAAGGCTGGCACAGGTTTACACTGCTACCAGTACCCCTTGCCAGCTACTTTAAGGTCCTTAACAAAGGGTGTCCAATTTTACTGTGCAATATTAATACTAATACTAATGGTAGTTTGTCCAAGAGCAAGGCTATCAGGAGTGGCACACACAGTGTCACCGAATAAATATGCTAATACTCTCAGAACTTAAATATCTCTGCAAAGATCAGCCACAATAAAAATGTTTAAATATATTTAATAATAAGTAATAAAAGAACAAGAACATACTAAGTATATATTCACAGTGAGAGTTTAAAATCACAGGAAATATTTAAAACAGCATTGCAGGACAGTCTCAAACAAGTAAAGAAAAAACAATATCTAAACTAAGCTTAACTATATTCCTGACTGTATTTAAGAGAGTTACAATTCCCTAAAAACTTACTTAGAGCAAAACATATGATGTTGTGAATAGTTCTTTTTGTTGTCAGTTCCAAGGCAGAATACAGAATGCTCTTTCTCAGTAAGAGACTTCTCAAAAAATATCTAAAGTATTACTGCTGGGATAGCTTGCAGAATGACATAACATCTGAATTCTAGTTCTCATGCTCATGTTCTTTGCTGGCAGGACTTAGCTCCTACCTGTAAAAATACACACACAAGGGCTTTTGCTCAGATCTTTGGCAGGTGCTAGAAGTCGTAAAACAATTGCATACCTCCACACTCCCAGAGAGCAATTAATTCACCCCAAAGACAATACAGGAAGCTTCCTAGTACAGACTTGTGTGTCTCTGGCCACCTTGAAGCCTGAGAAATAGCATCTTTATTGCCTAGTCTTTAAAGTGATTTAATTTCAGATATTTTTCTAAAATTTGCTGGACTGAGGTTAACCCTCCAGTTTCCTCTGTTAAAGCAAGTGCATTTAAATCAAGATTCAAAGAAACGTGGTCATTTAGGAAACACAAGTGCTATCTAAATGAAATTGTAAGTGTCAGCTCTTTTACATGAGAAACAAACGCAAAAAGACAGAGAAGGTGGGTATTAAAGAATAAACAATAGCTATAGTACAAATGTAAATATCTAGGTAGCTGACACACATGCTTGTACAGTATTTATTTACACTGGACATCACTGACTACTAGATGATTAACACATGAAAAGAAAATTACACTATACACAGATGTGGGGATTGGGTGATATTGCACAAAAGGAAGTGATTGGAATTGCACTTGAATGAAAATATATTAATTTTAGTATGCAATAAATAGAATTACTGTATGGAAAAATGTGAGTGTAACAATCTATTATAATTTTGATACATCCAGATCTATGTCTGCATTAATGAGTCTTATTGCAGTTGGATAAAAACTGTTCATGAATCTGGAGGTCCTGCAGTGGATACTCTGTAACCTTCTACCATATGCAAGTTTAACGAACCAACCATATCCTGGTTGAGAAGTGTCACTCAGTATTTTGTGGGACCTATTTTTGCATCTCATTTGAAAGCGCTCTTGTAAGGTAGGAAGACTACTGCCCATGATCTTTTCTGCTGTTCTTATTAATCTTTGCAGCTTCTTCCTTTCAGCCATTGTGCTGTGACTGAACCATGCAGTGCAGTTGCTGGTGATAATGTTCTCAATGGCTCCTCTATAGGAGATAATTAGAGCATTCATAGAGAGCTGTGTTTTTCTCAGGCTTCTTAAAATGTGTAGTTGCTGGTGGGCTTTTTTTAATTTACTGGCCTGTGTTTGTACTCCAGGAAGGATACTCTGATATATGTACCCCCAGGAACTTTGTTGTTTGGACACTCTCCACTTCTTCACCGTTGATCTTGAGAGGCAGGTGCATGGCAGAGCTCTTTCTGAAGTCAACAATAATTTATTTTATTTTATTGACATTTAGGTCCAAGTTGTTGTTGTTGCACCATTCAATCAGGGAGTTGACCTCATTCCTATACCATTACAATAGTGCATGTACATTTCTGTTCTCTCCAGTAAGGCACATTTGTAACACCAGCATCTTGTATGATACACAGTTCTAATACATTTGTAACATAAGCACCTTGTATAAATCAATTTGTTATTCACAAATGACATAATTGTTTACAAAATTCCAGCTAGCTGTGCTGGCAGTACCTCCCTTCATCACACAGGTCTCCACATATATATCTAAATCATGTGTAGGTCAAAGCATTTAACACCAGTGTATATGCATCATCTCCAGCTATCAAATCCCCCTGCTTTAGTTAAGATGTGTGTGTGTATATATATATATATATATATATATATATATATATATATATATATATATATATACATGGGGTCTCATTTCAATCAACAAAATTGCGTTTTTACTACATGTACTCTCACAACCCGTTTCCCGAAAGTGCATTTTTTTCGAAAGTGTGTGTGTATATGTGTATATATATATATATATATATATATATATATATATATATATATATATATATATATATATATATATATATGTAATGTATATGTGTATGTATGTGTGTATATATATCTATATATATATATATATATATATATATGTGTGTGTGTATATATATATATATATATATATGTGTGTGTGTGTGTGTGTGTGTGTGTATATATATATATATATATATATATATATATATATATATATATTCAAACACAGATGCCCAGTAATATTATAAACACAGTCCCTTATCGGCAGCAGACAACTTTCTAAAATAAATTGTATCAGGTCACTATTAATAGATAAATCCAATAACGTTAGCCAAGGCGTTGCTAAATAATGTAGTTTAATACGAAAAACAGAAAACACGTAAGCGCTTTCACGGTCCAAGCCGCTTCATCAGACGTAACAATTAAATAACGTCAATCTCTTATTTATAGTTGTTTCAAAACGCTTAATTGATTATTTACTCAACTGACAATTAAACAATTCTACACTATATAATAAAAAATCTTATCATCAGTTCTATATCATCTTATAAGTATATATTAAAACAAGCATCACTTTGTATATAAAAATAAGAGATTGACGTTATTTAATTGTTACGTCTGATGAAGCGGCTTGGACCGTGAAAGCGCTTACGTGTTTTCTGTTTTTCGTATTAAACTACATTATTTAGCAACGCCTTGGCTAACGTTATTGGATTTATCTATTAATAGTGACCTGATACAATTTATTTTAGAAAGTTGTCTGCTGCCGATATATATATATATATATATATATATATATATATATATATATATATATATATATATATATATATATATATATATATATATATATATATATATATATATATATATATACCACTGGGGATGCACAAGCCAGTGCATTTCTTTGTGCTGGTCCCAAGCCCGGATAAATGGGGAGGGTTGCGTCAGGAAGGGCATCCGGCATAAAACTTCGCCAAATCATTTCATGAAGACACCAGTAAATATTTCCATACCGGATCGGTCGAGGCCCAGATTAACAACGACCGCCACCAGCACTGTTAACCAGCAGGGTGCTGGCGGAAATTGGGCTACTGTTGGCCGAATGAGGAGAAGGGGCAGAAGGCATGGGCGAAGGCAGGAAGAGAGGAGAAAGGCTAGGACTGTGGTAGTGAGGGTCGGAACTTTGAATGTTGGCAGTATGACTGGTATATGGATAGCGCTAGCAGATACAATGGACAGAAGGAAGGTTGTGTGTGCAAGAGACCAGATGTAAGGGGAGTAAGGCTAGGTGTATCGGAGGTGGGTTCAAATTGTTTTATCATGGTGTGGATGGGAGGAGAAATGGCGTAGGAGTTATTCTGAAGGAACAGTATGCTAAGAGTGTTTTGGAGGTGAAAAGAGTGTCGGATAGAGTGATGTTTATGAAGCTGGAAATTCATGGTGTAATGATGAATGTTGTTAGTGCATATGCTCCACAAGTTGGGTGTGCAGTGGATGAGAAAGAAATATTTTGGAGTGAATTGGATGAAATGGTGATGACTGTACCTAATGGTGAGAGAGTGGTGATTGGAGCAGATGTCAATGGGCATGTTGGTGAAGGGAACAGGGGGATGATGAAGTGATGGGTAGGTGTGGTGTTAAACAAAGGAATGCAGAAGGTCAGATGGTAGTAGATTTTGCGAAAAGGATGGACATGGCTGTGGTGAATACGTATTTTAACAAGAGGGAGGAGCATAGGGTGACATACAAGAGTGGAGGAAGATGCACACAGGTGGATTATATCTTATGTAGGAGGGCCAGTTTGAAGGGGATTGGAGACTGTAAAGTGGTGACCAGAGAATGTGTACTTAGGCAGCATAGGATGGTGGTTTGTAGGATGACATTGGTAGTCAAGAAGAAGAGGAGGAGTGTGAGAGTAGCACCAAGGATCAAATGGTGGAGATTGAAAAAGGGTAATTGTGAGGTGGAGTTCAGGGAAGAGTTAATACAGGCACTGGGTGGCAGTGAAGAGTTACCAAATAGCTGGGTGAATGCAGCAGAGCTAATAAGGGAGACGGCTAGAAAGGTGCTTGGTCTCACATCTGGGCAGAGGAAGGACGACAAGGAGACATGGTGGTGGAATGAGGAAGTACAGGAGAGTATACAGACAAAGAAGTTGGCAAAGAAGAAGTGGGATTGTCAGAGAGATGACGAAAGGAGATGAGGTGCATGGCAAAGAGAGAGGTGGCGAAGGCTAACGATAAGGCATATGAAGAGTTGTATGAAAGGTTGGACACTAAGGAGGGAGAAAAGGACCTGTACCGATTGGCTAGACAGAGGGACCGAGCTTGGAAAGATGTGCAGCAGGTAAAGGTGATAAAGGATAATGAGGGAAACATACTTACAAACGAGGAGAGTGTGTTGAGGAGATGGAAAGAGTACTTTGAGGGGTTGATGAATGAAGAGAATGAGAGGGAAAGAAGGTTGGATGATGTAGGGATAGTAAATCATGAAGTACAATGAATTAGCAAGGAGGAAGTAAGGATAGCTATGAAGAGAATGAAGAATGGAAAGGCTGTTGGCCGAGATGACATACCTGTGGAAGCATGGAGGTGTATAGGTGAAATGGCAGTGGAGTTTTTAACCAGATTGTTTAATGAAATCTTGGAAAGTGAGAGGATGCCTGAGGAATGGAGAAAAAGTGTTTTGGTACCGATTTTTAAGAATAAGGGTGATGTGCAGAGCTGTAGTAACTACAGAGGGATTAAATTGATCAGTCACAGCATGAAGTTATGGGAAAGAGTAGTGGAAGCTAGGTTAAGAAGGGACGTGATGATTAGTGATCAGCAGTATGGTTTCATGCCGGGAAAGAGCACTACAGATGTGGTGTTTGCTCTGAGAGTGTTGATGGAGAAGTACAAACAGAAGGAGTTGCATTGTGTTTTTGTAGACTTAGAGAAAGCATGTGACAGGGTGCCTAGAGAGGAGTTGTGGTATTGTATGAGGAAGTCAGGAGTGTCAGAGAATTATGTAAGAGTGGTACAGGATATGTACAAGGGTAGTGTGACAGCAGTGAGGTCTGTGGTGGGAGTGACGGATGCGTTTAAGGTGGAGGAGGGGTTACATCAAGGATCAGCTCTGAGCCCTTTCTTATTTGCAGTGGTGATGGACAGGTTGACAGACGAGCTCAGACAGAACTCCCCGTGGACTATGATGTTTGCAGATGACATTGTGATCTGTAGTGAGAGTAGGGAACAGGTGGAGGAGACCCTGGAGAGATGGAGATATGCTCTAGAGAGAAGAGCAATGAAGGTCAGCAGGACTGAGACAGAATATATGTGTGTGAATGGGGAGGAGGATAGAGGAATGGTGAGGATGCAAGCAGTAGAGGTGGCGAAGGTGGATGAGTTTAAATACTTGGGATTAATAGTTCAGAGTAACGGTGAGTGTGGAAGAGAGGTGAAGAGGAGAGTACAGGCAGGATGGAGTGGGTGGAGAAGAGTGTCAGGAGTGATTTGTGACAGACGAGTACCTGTAAGAGTGAAAGGGAAGGTCTGCAAAAGGGCAGTGAGACCAGCTATGTTATATGGGTTGGAGACGGTGGCATTGACAAAACGGCAGGAGTTTGAGCTGGATGTGGCAGAGTTAATGATGTTAAGATTTGCTCTGGGTGTGACGAGGGTGGACAGGATTAGGAATAAGTATATTAGATGGTCAACCCAGGTTGGAAGGTTTGGAGACAAAGCCAGAGAGGCAAGATTACGTTGGTTTGGACATGTGCTGAGGAGGGATGCTGAGTATATTGGGAAAAACATGCCAAGGATGAAGCTACCAGATAACAGGAAAAGTGGAAGGCCTAAGATAAGGTTTATGGATGTGGTGAGAGAGGACATGCAGGTGGTTGGTGTGACAGAGCAAGATGCAGAGGACAGGAAGAAATGGAAACACGTGATCTGCTGTGGTGACCCCTAACGAACAGCTGAAAGAAGATGATATATACATATATACATATATATATATATATATATGTGTGTGTGTATAAAATACAATATCCTGCATACACTAAAAATTAGGACTAAACAAACATCCACTTCCACGAAGCATACCTGTCAAGCTGTTAGTGCAAGAAATCCGGACAAAGCCTAAAATAATTTGAGGACAAAGGCCCAAAAGTAGGGGCAGGTTTTAAATATTGCTGTTATAAACTTAGAAAGTTGGTAGAATATTACATTTTGCATTGGCATACACTTTCCGAAGGATATGAAGTGTGAAACTCAACTATCTGTCATTATTTAGTGACTTCAATCCTCATTTTTTGCCAGAAAACCACACATTTTATAAGGAACAGACCAGTATGGGCATTCTGCAAAAATCTGAACAATTGAGAGGTGTGTCCCCAAGTCAAAATTCCTAGAACCCAAATTAGATATTTTAAAAATAAAGTAAGAAAAATGGCAATGCCAAATCTTGGAGCTTTTTAGAACAAACTCATATGCAAGCGCTGTTCCAAACGGTGGTAATAATGTCAAAAAATAAGGAAAATTCATGGTATCTGTATTTAGCAGAGTTTTTTACAATTTTATTCCCCTGTGCCTTCCTGTAAGCAGATACAGTATATTGGTTCATTTTATTATCAGGCTGCTAATTAGTAGAAACTTATGTAGAAGTTTGTTTCCCCTTCATGTGTGTGTGTGTGTGTGTGTGTATATATATATATATATATATATATATATATATATATATATATATATATACACACACACACACACACAGAAGAATGACATATTGTCCTTTTGGCCGGTACCTCAGTAGATTAGGAAATTACTGTTTTATTGAAAAATGTGCAATAATTTTTTTTTCCCAGACTGATGCACATTTTTCAGTCCCAAATAGCCAGATTTGAAATGCTGTTTCTGCCCCCACCCCAAAAAATGGCAGGAAAACCTCTAACATGGCTTGGTGGTCTCCTTATGTATGCATGCAAATGTTGGGTATTTTGAAAATAATCTAGTCAAAGTTGAATTTTTGTTTTCATAGAAATTGGAACTTGAGGTTCTTGTGAGGGCTGCAGCCAAGCAGTAAAGTACCAGTACATGCCTCTGAAGACAAGAGTGACAACATTTTGTATCTAAAATCATTCTAAGAGCTTGCAGAAAATCCAGTGCGTGTGTGTGTGTGTGTGTGTGTGTGTGTGTGTGTGTGTGTGTATATATATATATATATATATATATATATATATATATATATATATATACACACACACACGCATGTATATGAATTATACCAGCTGCAGACTATTAAAGAGTAGTTGAACGCATGTTTTAAGATGATATAAAGTGCTTTAAATCAGTGACTTCTCCTTGTAGTAACCTAATTAAATAAATGCTATGATTCCGTAATTGTCCAAAACAGTATACTGTTGTTTTAGCTTACTGTCATACATGTTTTAATTCAGCTTAATGCAGAGATGGAACAAAAACCGTGAATATTTAACAACCCTTTATTAAATATTCAGAAACTGTTCTTTGTACTTGCATAGACTTGCAAAGCCGTAGAAGCTATGATATTGTTCCAGACAAATTCTTTCATTTTCAAGACTTTAACCCATACCAGAAAGTTTGTTCACAGCAAAATAATATTTTATTAAATGTCATCATGAAAGCAAGCTCAGTAAGGAAAACGTCTGCAGTAATAAAGTGAGAAAAAAGTAGCATGTTTTGTCTTAATGACATGCAGTCCAAACATAGGTTTACTGAATATGCCATTTACCTCACAAAAAAAGGCAACACATGTCTAGCAGAAGAAAGCAGGTCTCATGCACTCAGTAGCAGAATGCAGTATGAAGTGTGCAAATTGTTTGCTGAACATATCATTTACCTCACAAAAAAGGCAAAACTCTTAAGACCTTTATTGTTTCATATGTGGTCACTCATCTAGCAGAATAAAGTAGGTGTCATGCACTCGGTAGCAGTATGTGAAGTATGCAAATTACATAGGTTTAAGATAGTACTGGAATTTGTGTGTGCTGAACGTTTATTTTGAATTTGATTGTAAGAAAGGAGCAGATGATAATTTTTGTTCATTTGATGTTTTGCATCTCTAAAACGTTTAGGATATGTATTTGCTTTTTTGTAAACTGGAAATTAAAAGTAGACTGCAGTATACTAGTGTTACACAATAATGGCAACAACAACTGCAGTAATTTGATTTTTAAGCATTTTCCTTCAGCTTGGGTCTTTGACTTGTTTGTGTAAACATATTGCTTCTGTTGCGTGTGTTGCATTTATTTGGTCCAGTGATGTTGCATAACATGTAATCCTTCCTTATACTGAATAGTGTAACATGTAAATTAGGTTTGATAGGGTGGGATGAGACAGAATGAGTATAAAATATATGTACCAGCTAACAGCAGATATGAAGGCCAGCTCTTTAAAGCAATGCTAAATGTCTATGAATGCTGTGTGCTGGCAAATTGACTGGACAGGGGCAAATTTTGTACCAACGTTAGGGTTACTTACTCTGACCTCGCTCATCTTCACACATCAGACAAGATCCTTGATCTAACTTGCATCTGCCTTGAAGAATTTCCAACTTTGGGCCTTCATGTCAACAATTACACCTCAAGGGGGCAGCAGTGTTACAGAAGTAAGTGACAGTTAAATGAAATTATTTTGTAGACTGCAGTATCAAAGTGTACCATTAGATAATATATCTAGTAGAGTTCCAAAATGTAGAGTATCTGCTGCTACCTGCTGATTCATTTCTCTTTCCCACTCCCAAGAGGGAACAATGATGCAGATATATTTTCATAAAAGAACTGTTTCATACTTGCAGATAATTGAGTAATACATGCGTGTGAGAATCTATATCTAGCTCCACACCCACACATATATGTGTGTATACATTGTGTACTTGTGTGTGTGTGTGTGTGTGTGTGTATATATATATATATATATATATATATATATATACACATACAAAATAAGTTATACGTTTTGTGTGTGTGTGTGTGTGTGTGTGTGTGTGTGTGTGTGTGTGTGTGTGTGTGTGTGTGTGTGTGTGTGTGTGTGTGTGTAGACCATCTCAGAATAGTAGTGTGAAAGCAGGCTTTAAAGTACTGTTAAGCATTTTAAGTTAGTGCCTTCTTGTGGTGTCCTGATTAAGTATTACTGGCATTATGTAGTAGTTCCAAGATGGTGTACTGTTTCACCTTTCTTGTTTCCCTACGAGCTTTAACACGGTGTAACTTAAGTGTGCAAACACTGAATGACTGACAGCCATGTAAAATTTTCAGAAAGTGCTGTTTATATTTGCATGCTTCCTCAGAGAACCAGAACACAATCTCTAACTTTGGAACCTGTTTTACCTATTCTGTACTTTTTTTATGCTTTCGGAGTGAATTCACAGGTGAATAATACATTTTAAGTGTTTTAGAATGCAAACCCCATTGAAAAAGAAGTTAAAGTAACAGCAGGAACAAACTACTTCCTAATACCACATCAGAGCACGTGCTCAGCTTTGGAGCACTAGCAAATCAGTCAGCACAACATATTGATTGACACCTTGTGCTGTGCTAGTAGAAGGTGTCCCATCACCTCTGAAGTCCAGCTTTACTGTCATGTCGAAGTTTGTGCCACAGTGCAGTCAAATAGTGCTTAATCAAAAAGTACGTGGCTATGTGAGCATACCTCTTATCCTCATAGCACAGGAAATCTGGGCAAAAGCAAACATGATGAGGGGACAAAGGCCCAAAAACAGAGATAAATTTTAAATATTGCTCTTATAAACGTAGAAATTTGCTAGAATAAAAGGTCTTGTGTTAGCATGCATTTTCTGAAGAATATGAAGTCTGAAACTCATCTGTCTGTCATTTAGTGACTTCATTTCTCAATTGATTGCCAGAAAACCACAGATTTTATGAGGAACAAACCAAAAATATGAGGTGAAAATCTGGATAGCTGAGAGGGTATGTATGTGACTACCATAGTCTGTTTATTTGGTAACTATCTACTAGACAAGTTAGTACGTGTATTTTGTTACCGATTTGTATTATCCCTTGTGTACATTTAAAAATAAACACTGCCTTTTTCCTTTGTAGAAATCTTAAAAGCAAAGCCTGTTGATCTAATTAATTAGCCAAAATAGGGGGAAGAGGAACATGAAGTTATGTTTCTAAGAGAGCCATTCCTAAGATCCTGCAGAGGAAACAGTAATGCTTATAAAATTTGCTCACTGCAGGCCATCATAGTCTTCTGGTGACCTAACGACACAAAAACAGACCTTTCATAATAGCTCTGAAACGGTCTGCTGTGTGATGCACTGGGATGAAGCCCTGACCATGAGCCGCATATGTAGCCCCATGCGGGAAACACTTTACCTTACTTATTCCTACTGTCTGTTGATGGCCATCTTGATGGATAAGAGGAGTCTTGCAATTCTTTGGTCCCCTCTGCTGTTCAGACTGCAGTACTACATAAATGCAGTAATATAAGATTGTAGAACACGTAAGGATTTTTTTAAGCATGTGTAATCACCCAGTGTAGTGTTAGTTTTGCTTTACAGATGAAGGATTTTAGAGAAAGCAGATGTTGATGTTTGAGAATTCAGTTTAGACACTGACTTGAGAATGAACACTGAAGCTCAGTAAGTTACAATGCCTTCAGTTCGTGTTTAGAGGGTGCTGCCTTATTCATTCTGCAAACTGTCTGGTCTTGTGACATTTGCTTAAAGAATACAGTTTCTGTGCTCCAAAGTGAAATATCTGATCCACATTGATGAGATGTGTGTAAAATAAAACCAGTATATGTTTCTTGGTTTGCTTGGTAATATAGAAAGTTTTAGCCTTCTTTCGCCTTAGCTGATGAGTTCAAAAGCTGTTATTTTTCATGTTAGCGTAATTTTAAGAATGCTTTGCAGAGAATATGAACACAGGTAATTTTGTTTCTTGGCTGCAGAAAGCATTTTGTCCATGCTGTTTAATCTGCAGTGATGAACATCTGCTCTTCCAGGGCAGAATGGTAAGTTTTCTTTGGTAACTTTCCCAGTGATCTCAATATAAGAATTTCACTGGTCAGTCTCAAATCTTGAGAGTTCTGGCCAGCACAACAAGGTGCTTCAGGTAATCTCATTCAGTGTGGTATCTTGTATACTTGGTGCCAGGGAGTAACATTTTTGTGCTGGAATTATCCTAACATTGTACCTTGGTGTTTGTAATTTTTTTTCATGGAGTTTTTGTTTCATTGCTGCTGTTTGGTGACCCACTTACTAGTCAAATGTTTTGTGTAGCACTAAGCCTTCCTATTTAAGACTTTGGTGTTTTATAGGGTTATCGCAGCTTCTTGTTTTTCATGATGAGTTTTCCTTTTCACATCACTTGTCATGCTCCCTCATCGTTTGGGCATTGAATAGCATTGTGCAGTAGAAAGGCATTATCTGGATGCTGTTTTGACAAACAGGCTGTTGCTGCTGCTGTAGACACGATAGTATTTCTCTTAAGAGAGGCTTCATCAGTCTTCAACTTCCTTTTTTAATTGCTTCAGTTTTTGCATCTCCTGTGTTGTAATTATTTGTTGCTAAGAACAGCTCAGTAATTCATTGCTGTTTGTGTGATGGTAACACATTGCCATCCAGCTGGTTAATTTTAAAGAAAAAAATGCCTTTGTAAACTGGTAGTGTCCATAATCTATTATTCCATTTCTTGAATTTAGTTAATTTTCTCAGTTTTCTACCAGTCTCATTTGCTGACTTTATAGCTCCAAAACTGTCTGTTGGGTTAGTCAACCATGAGTTGTAGAGGGATAAAGCCCTCACTTTGCCACAGGTGGTCTGAGTGTGAACTGTGGGGTTCTAGTGCCTGTAGGAACTGATCAAGGAAGATGGGAGTGAGTGTCTGCTGCCCGTCTCACCCATCGGGGTTGGGGGGGGGTGAATTCCCTCTGGCTACCACAAGGATTACTTCTTGCAGGAACACCAGGTGTTACTAGATAGAGAGCAGAGCCAGGCCTGTCATGTTGATTAGTACCAGTTTAACCAAAAGGAATCCAGAGCGTAGAGGCACACATCCCTCAGGGAGGAAAGAGGCCAAGGGGAGAGAACTAGGGTTCATAGATAGGTACTAAGCTATTGGCCCTAGGGCCTATACAAGCCTAGCCAAAAAGGTACCCTGGCTTTCGCCACCCAAGAAAATTATTTTCTTGTGCCCCTGTCGAGCAGACCCACAGAGGTGATCCCCGGGGTGAATTTCCTATTTCCCATCCAATTATCAAGATTTTTCTTGAAGAGTGCTAAAGAGGAGCTTTGTTTGATATAGGTAGGTAGTTTGTTCCAGAGTATGGGAAGTCTCTAGGACAGGAATCTATCAGTCCAGCATGTTCTGTTTATTGTGGTGACTAGGTTTAGGTCCCTAGACAGTGTAGCTCGGCGGGATTGTATTTCTTTAAGTGGAGCATGTCCAACAGCTGTGAATTTGACATAGCTTTGTATGTTAGGGGAGAGGACGGTACCTCCAATGGGAAGAGGATAAGCTACCTCCCAAGAACAGCAGGCTGGCCCACTCCCTACCACCAGACTCTTGCTAGAGAATGTTATGGCTAATTAGGATTCCTTGGTGAGAGGAAATGTACAATGGGACTGTCACCCAATCTGGGAATGCCTGGTTGCTATGTTCCCAGAACAAATGGGTTTATTGGGTGGTCATAGTGGACCATTTGGACAAGGTCCTGGGAATGTGCAAAAAATATTGTCATATGTATTTTGCTAGCATTTTAAAAAAAACACCACACAACCCATTCCAGTTTTGCTATATGCATTCAGCAATCTTTACAGCAGTGTTTCTCCACAGCTTTATTTGAAAGAGGTGTCATTAGGTGGTGCATTTTACTTATAGTTTTGTGTGCGGCACATTGGTATTCACAAAAAAATACAGATGCGTAAGAATGCATACCTGGGTTATTTTGCAGTAAACAACTAGTTTATTTTCCTTGGCTGTTCAGGTGTTCCCTTCCTTTTTCAAAATCCAAATACAGTACTACCTTCTGCATTAGTTAAGCATTTAGTCAGATTTCTGAAACCTACTTGCAAATAATAAATATACATCTACATATTAAAACATTTAAAGAAAAATTATTGTAGCAAATCATTTATGCACGTGATATCCAAATGTTCCTTAATGGCGACTGCATCTGCAAGCTATGGCAACAAGTAATTCAACTTTATACACTGTATAAAAAGAACGTTGCACAGGAACAAATAGAAAATGGGATACGCCCCTAAATAACGTGCTGTAATACGGGGTTTAAGTATAATTTATAAATATGAATGAAAATGTTTTTTGTCTGTGTATAAGCTTGACTATCAGTTGCTTAAACTGCCCCCATACCTCCTTATGTCACATCATGCCCCCCTCAGGCTTTTCAGTTTAGAAATGCGAATAGGATGTACAGCTTATCCCTGGTACAATCCTCCAGGTTGGGACTACTCAGCCATCAGAAAGTTTGGAAGGGAAGTGGAACATTGACCGAGGCATCTGGCAGTACTGTATACATTAGGCCACTGGAGTTTTTTCTGTAGCTCCAAGTCTCTCCCCTGTGTAATGACATTGTCGTCAAGCTGGGTGAGCAAAGAAGAGTAAGTAGCCCAATGGTGTGCCACACAGGATAGCCATGCCTGTTCTGCCCTGCCACACCTCCAGCGTGGCATCAGCACTCCTTCCCCTCAGGATAGACATGCCTGCCCTCCCTGCCAGCTCAGTTGCATGCCTGAACTGATAACCACATTGTGGTTGTCTTGCTGTAGTCAGGGCTTCATTCCAGTGCTCCCCCAGGTTGATGTATGCGTCTATTTTTAACCAAGCTTTAAATTATCTACCATACACGTACCTTCAGTAATCTTTCCCTCCACATGTCAGAGTGGGCATCTTTACTCATTTTCACATTCACAAACTCAAGTAGTGCTACAGCCCTGTGTTTTATATTTATATATAGAGACACACACACACACATCTTCACTGTGTATTACTTTAAACTACCTGTGGTGGAGTTCCATGGGATATATGCAAAAATGCACCCATAAAGACTTAAAAAGTAAAAAATCCTGAGCATTCAATCAGAAGTCATGTAGCCAAAATACTGGTATGTCATTAAGCAGTCATTTGCATATATCCAATGGGCCTCCAATGCAGAAGGCTTAAGGTATTACACAGTGAAGACTTTTAAGTTGACTGAGTCTTTCTTGCAGTTAGTACTCAATGGTCTGTCCTTGTAATTTTTCTGTCCTTTACACGCGCGCGCATGGCGTGTGTGTGTGTGTTTGTGTGTGTGTTCGTGTCTAAATATGCATATAAATATATATAAAACCTTTTGCCTCTACACCTATGCTCAGGACTTGCTTTGGTGCTGGGCAACTGTATAATCGAACACAAACATGAGAAAGGTAAGCAACATACTTTGTTGTGCACATGTGCCTACATGTGCATATACATGCAAGCACACACCACAGGTTATTTTTTGTATGTCTTGACAGTCATGCACAGCCTGCTGCAGCCGTGAAGATCAAGACATAGATGGGTTAAGACCACAAAACGGAGGATCTGAAAACCGAAGTGTTATAACGCAGCAACACTAAAATATTAATACTTGTGTTTGAATAACTTTACTACAGAAAATAAGTAGTCCTACAGCAGAAGTTTTAAAAAGTTGTCTTAGTATTAGTCAATTTTAGAATGTTTTATATTTTAAATAACTGACTGCTGTTAATAATGTTATAGTTTAGAATACTTTTTTTTTGGGGGGGGGTCGAAGTATAATCAGTTTACATATGTACTTTTCCATTATGTTTGTGCAGCACTAGTAAAGCAGTCACACTCCTTGCGTACATTGTTATCAGTAACTTGGCATTGTTAAGCACGCAAATCGAAGATCAGTCTTAATCCCATGTTTGATTTAATATTGCTTATTAAGCAAAAACAGTTAAACACACAGATTAATTGTTTACAACTGAACTTAAGCTCCGGAATTACAAAAAGAAAAATCTGTGGTATCCCTCGAAATCTCAGAAAATCCATTATGCGACTGGGTCAAAAACAAACCGAGCAAAAACTTCACAGTGTGGAGGATGTGAAGTTCACTCCTTGAAATACGCAACGCACGTAGTTCAATAATAAAATTCGAACTTTACAGTAAGTACTACAAAATAAAGTAGTAGGTAGTCCACAGCTGAGTTAAAAATGGAGTATCCTTTATTGAAACACACAAGGATATTCTATTTTTAACTGAGGCTGAAGATATAACGAATGTACTTGCCGATAAGTTTAGCTCTAACTTTACACCTTTCTCCCCTCTGTCTAACCTGAAACTGGGTCACCCACAATTATAAGAAGCTAGAAAATACAGCATTGATGGGTACTGACAATACCCCTGGAAGCATCTTAAATAGCATGACACACGATTTAGGCACACCCCTAAAAGCACAATTTAATCCCCATCTCCATACAGGATTTTGTATCAAGTGAATGAAGAACAGCTGCAGTCATTCCCCCGCATAAGGGAGGACATGCAACAGACCCATAAGTCTGACCAGTCTCACAGGCAAAGCCATGGAAAGACTTTTGGACGTAATCATTCAGGACATACAGGAACCTCCAAACACATACGGGAACCTCCAAACACTGAACCCATCTCGGTTTGGATTTGTCAAGGGCATATAATGCTTACTCAGCCTGATGGATTTTTTTTTTTTTTTTTTGAAATGTTGCCAAAGCAGTTAATGAAAGCAAAATGGTCGACCTGGCCAAAGCTTTTGGCACAATTCTCCACTCAGTTATAGTAAAAAAAAATTGGTAAATAACCTGGGAATAAACCACTATGTCGCCCACTAGATTGCCAACTGGATCACAGATAGGATGCAGGAAATCAAAACAAGGGAAGTTACCTCCACAAAGAGACCAGTCACCAGTGGTGTCCCCCAGGATTTTGTGCTGGGATTACTACTGTTTGACTTCTACTTTTCTGAAGTAAAAGCCGATATGAATGGGCTCTGTCTGACGAAGTTTGCAGATGACTGTAATCTAGAAGCAGTCATTGACTCCCCCAAGTGACTTAGTCAACCTGCAGGAAGATTTGTCCCAAATAAGTAACTGGTGCTAAAATCATGGACTGAAACTAAATGCCAAAAAATGCATTATTGTATCCTTTGAGAAGCTATCTACCCTAGGGAACTACCACACTGACAGTACACCCCTAAGAGTTGACACAATTGTTTGGGATTTGGGAACTTGGACAATGACCTAACCTTTGACCAACATGTGTCTGTTGTAAGAAAGTTCTTCTATATTGCACAGCTTATGAACAAATGGATTGCTTCTAGATTTAGGGATGTCATTGTCCCCCTTTACTCAGCCCTTATTAGGCCACTCATTGAATGTAATGCCTCCTTTGGCATGCATCTGTCCAGACACGTGCAACAACTGGAACGCCCATAGAGATAACTTACTAAAAAGATACAAGTCCTAAACAACATGTCCTATGTGGACCAACTCAAAGCCCTGTTACTATACTCTGTATCCTACAGACTCCTAAAAGGTGACCTGTGTTTGGCATACAAGGCATCCTTCAACCCAGTACTGATGAATTTATTGCACATCATCTCAAATGGTGTCAGAAATACTCAAAGTAAGGATCTAAACCTCTTCAGCAACATCAACAGACTGGTTTGGAGGGACATGTACATCTCCCAGAGTATACCGCTGCTCTGGAATAGACTCCCCGTCCACATAAAACAAAGTTCAGCCCTGTCAATATTCAAGTGCAATTTGGGCCTAGGGCTGCAAAAGAGAAAATTTACCTGAGGATTGCACCCTGTACTACTAATGGACGCAGCTCTTAAATGCTTTATCCCATGCGTGGGTTCCATCATATTATCTATTGTATGATCTCTGTTTAGGGTATTGTATAATTATTGTCCATAGGATGGGTGTGGCCAGTCTCTAATCAAATGGGCAGGTTAATTTGAGCAGAAAAAATAATCTGGCTAGCCTTAAAATAGTCCTCAAGGGCAGCTAGTCTTACATTTCCCTATGAGCCTATTATTTTAACCCAGCTCAACAAAAATAACTCTGTAATGAAGTTAACTTCTCCAGGTATAAGTCATAGCATATTATTTAAGTCATGTTTGCACTGAAGCAACTCCTTACATTCCCAAAATGTATGCTCCTAAGAATCTCTTTCTGGACTGTCACATCTCCAACATATGCCTCTTGTTTTACATGAACATTTTTCTGGTCTTGTAGGGAGCATAGAAATATTTGGATAAACATTTCCTTACAAAAATTCTAAATTTTCTTGATTTAGTTGCATATCTAAGATTAAGACCCATTTCCCTCAACTACTTATCTGTACTATCTTTATTTAATAGTATCCTCCATGCCATTTTTGCCTTTGTACTGCATTGTCTTCTCCAGTCTAATAATGCCTTATATCTCTACTTACTCTTTTCTGGTCTAAAATTTCTGTTCTAGAGTTAGTTATAAAATCTATGTGTGATTTAACAAAGTTACTTTTCAACCTCCGAGTCTCCTCCGATTTTATTACTTCATCTCTTTTTTTATCATCATCTGCTAAATTCTCAGTTTTCTTTCTTCACCAAATACTCATGACATTTTTTCTTGTGTCTTTCTTCTTGCTTTATATAGTGAAACCTATTGACGATTATGCATTTTTCCAAAGTCTAACATCCTCTAACCTAAAAACTTGCATAATATTTGTATGTGTACAAGACTATACATAATGATATTTATATTAATTTTTTAGATCTACTCAAATGTGATCCTGTTATCTTGTTGAGAGCTATGCCTGTTATATGCTTTCATCTTTGCCAGTAGTCTGTTTCCTTAATCAAATAATGTAAGTTTTGAGGCCTTATGTCTCCTTGTTTGGAAACCCAAAATTACCTTTTTTTTTTCTTTGCCAGCATGTCTTTTCCATTGCACTCTTTCCCTTTGATATCCCAAAGAAACTCCTTAATTTCCTCTTTCATATTCATCCTTATCTGGTGTCTCGATTGAGTGATACATAAGCCTAACCTACATAAGGAACTAGCTGAACTAAAAACATCTGAATCACTTGTATCTTATCTGTTGCTGTGAGAATTTCCATAGTCTAGTCCTGCCTATAATCTTTTATAGTTTCTTCCTGCATTTCCTTAGCTGCTTGGTCAACATCCTGTTACAACCAAATGCCCAAGACTTCATCCTGTCATCACTCCACAAAAAGGAGAATTTCTTTACAAAGTCATGTATTGGGGCATAAATCATCACTATAGCATTTGTTTTAGATTCATTTAATTTGTATCCTGCTATATGATTGAAGTCTTTCTACTTTTGTTAACCGAGTAAGTTACTTGTCTAAAGTATGTTGCAGTTTCTTGTGTGTTAGTCTCAATCTCTACATGTTGCGTGCATAGTGTACTGTAATAAATCACCTTTACATTCATAGTTTTTGTGGGTTCGCTTCTACCTTTCCATTCTCATAATTCCGGATTTTAGTAAGCATCCTTTCAGTCCTTTCTTGCCTCAAACATCGAGTCACAAAATGTGACTGCTCCTAGGGTTGTTACCAAAAATAATTGTTTTAAAGCTATTGCTCTATATTCATTCATGTTTTCTAAACATTCTTGTATAGTGTGCCACGTTTTTTTTTTTTTTCCTTTTGTAAATCCGTTACTTTTTAAGCCCCCTGCATAACTACTGTAGCTTTTATTCCATATCTTATTTACATTCATTGCAGCCACATTTTTCTTCATCATCAGGATGGCACAGTGGTGCAGCGGTTGCGTTGTCGCCTCACAGAAGAGGTTCTCTGGTTCGATTCTTGGCTGGGATGCCTTCTGTGCTGAGTCTGCATGTCCTCCCTGCGTTAATGTGGGTTTCCTCTGGGTGCTCCGGTTTCCTCCCACATTACAAAGACATGTGTCTGGAGCATTTCTCCCCGGGCCTCCACTGAAAATTGGCTTCATTCCAAGTCTGACTTTCCCAGTAAACAAATGTTAAATAAATAAAAATCTTAACAATTATCCCATTTCTTTGCAAGGATTTTAATGCATAGATTTAACTCTAATAACATTTAAGTTAGTTTCATCTACCCAATCACTAAATAACTTCTTTTTCAAAAGGAATAGTGGAAAATAAGTGTTTATCAGAATGTACTTTTACTTGCTTACAGATCTTAATTTGTGTAAGTGCACGATCTGATCCTATCATCAGATGTGTTTTCATGGTTCAGATCCTTTTACATTAGTCTCCTGATCTGTTGTCCTCTTCATTGCATTAACCAGTGGGTCTCATAGGCTACTTTTCTACAACTTGACCTTCCTGACTTCATCTCCTCCCTATACCCACAATGCCCCACTCCCCTAACATACCTCAGATCTCATTTGCCTCACTTGGCTTCAGCAGCAAGTTCGCCTGGCTCTTGAGCTTCCTCCATTTGTGACCGCGTTTACTTCTTTTTGTGAATAATTTTCCTTTTCTTTACTTCTAAATACCTTGTATGTAAATCATCTCAACAAACACTGGCTATGCTCCTGCACCAACCCAGGTTAACTCACTCCTTCCTCTTCTATCCTCTCTATCCTTACATTAACTTTGTATGTGTGCTTTCTGACAAAAAAAAAAATTCATACATGATATTTTGTTTGAAATTTTTAAATTAATGTTCCCTACTTGCTGCTTTTTTGTAAAAATTGTATTTACCAATGTCTATGTTCTGTTTCCTATATGTTTTTTATATCTGTAATTTACCCTTGGAGCTTTTCTCCCCGGGCCTCTACTGAAAATGGACATATATCCAGCTAGACTAGCCCGGTCAACAAATGTAAAATAAAATAAAGAAAAATAAAATTGTAGTTGACCTCCCTCTCACTTTTTCAGGCTAATTTGGTTAGTTTCCTTTCCCCTCCTTAATAGCATTTCTTTGTGGCTAGTACTCTCTTATTTCTTCTTTCCTTAAAAAAAAGTTTCTCTCTTTCAGTTTTTCTGTGATTTTTTACATGATGTCTGAGCAGAATCCTCAAGGTTTTTAAAAATGCACTTACTGTAGATGGATGATTCCCCTGTCTGATGCCCACAGGGAGTGTGTTTATTGCTTGGGGCCTTCAGTCATTCACTTCAGACACAGACTTTGAGGATTGAGAAGGTTCACTGCAGTCCCCTCCGGTGGATGTTAAATTTGGTGAAATTCTTTATATAATCTGCAAGAGGGAAAATTGGCTAGCAGACCCTTTTTGAGGCCTAAGGCTTAGCACCTTCTATTTCTTGGGTTGCTGTTCTGGCAGACTATCATCTAATTGACCTGTCAGTCAGGAAAGCATGGCAAGAGCTAGATACTTGTGAATCCATACCCTAGAAGTTAGATAAGATATTGAGACCCCTTCCCCCAGGACAGACAATTATTGAAATGTCCCTTCATTGGTTCCAGCAGTAACTAAAAAAAAAGAGAGAGAGAGGTTACAGAAGATACAGCCACTGTTCATCTGCCCAGCAGAGAATTTCAGACTAAGAAGCAATTAGCTCCATGGCGCATACAATAAGTACATAGTGTTATAGTATATACTACTAGATGATAGGGGTTCTAATCTCAGAAAGGGCAAGTCTGTGAGTATGTATAAATATATCCCCTTGCAGCAGTGCGCCTGTCTTGTCTGTGTGCAGTGGTTATACATTTTAGTAGATGGGAGTTTGGCATAATGGTTAAGGTGTTTACCTTACAAACACACGATGCAGGGTTTGATTCTCACATGGGGAAACTTGGCTAGGCTTAAAATGGCTCACAGGGGGAGTTAGCCTAGTACTAACCTAAAGTGTTCGTTCAACCAAAGCTTTGTGCTTACCTTTTAATGTCAATGGTCTCTGGCTGACTAAATTTGCAGATGATGGCAAATTAGGAGCTGTCGTTGAATCTCACACTGACACAAATGTTCTCCAGGAGGGGCTGACACAGACAAGCAACTGATGTCAGAGCCATGGACTAAAACTAAATGCCAAGAAATGCATAATAGTATCCTTTGGGAAGTCATCCATCCCTGGTAACTGTCATATTGACAACACACCCTTAGAGTTGACCCAGTAGTCAGGGACTTAGGGACACATACAGATAGTAATCTAGCCTTTGATCATCACATGTCTACAGTGGTGAGGAAATCATTCTGTGTTGCACAGCTTATAAATAAATCTATGGCATCTAAGTCCAAGGAAGTCATTGTTCCATTGTATTCGGCATTCATCAGACCTATCATTGAGTACAGTGCCCCCTTTGGTATGTACCTAACCAGGCATATCCAACAACTGGAAAGTCCACAGGGGTTCCTCACTAAAAGAATACAGGGTATAAGTAATGTCCTGTGCAGACCGGCTCAGGGTCCTATCCCTGTATTCAGTGTCCAACAGACCTTTTGAGGGGAGATCTATGCTTGGCATACAGGGCATTGTCAGACCCCACTCAGATGGACCTCATGCATATCCACAAAACAAACAGCACCAGAATTACTCGTTCTAAAGACTTAAACCTTGCCTGTGATATAAATAGGACCTGCTGGAGAGATAGGTATGTATCCTAGAGACTACCCTGTCTGTGGTACAGCCTCCCCTTCCATGTGAAGCAGAGTTTCCTCCCTAACCCAATTCAAGTGCAAAGTTGAAGAGCAACAGTTATCCTCATTGTCCCATACTGGCCTGACATATTTGGTTTCCTCTAGTTTTGTCTTGCTTTAAAGAACCCCCTTGGCTTTTAGATCCTGGGAAGGATCTGTTATACACCCATGTGAGATGACTTACCCGGAGCTTTACAATCTAAAACTAGCTTTTTTTTGTTTGTTTTTTTGTTTTTTTTTTACAGTTACCATGTTGGCCAGTGGCCCTTCATTTATCTAACAAAGTAGTTTGAATTATTTCTTTCTTCCTAGAAAGAGCCTGCCTGAAAGATCTACCACAGTAAATGGAAATGATTTACAGCTTGGACATCAGTTCAAAACATAACTACGGTGGTGGTGCTGGGGTAGCGTCATCGCCTCACAGTAAGACATTCTCCTGTTTGATTCTCAGCTAAAGCGTCTTCTGTGTGGAGACATGCGTGAATGGGCGTACCTTCGTTGAAGGTTGTGCTTCAGGGCTGGCAACTCGGTACATAAAAATCTACTGCCAATCATTAGCGGACCGGAGTTACACTGTGGCGACCTCTAACCGGGAAAAGCTGAAAGATACAACATCATCAGTTCAAATCATTAATCCATCTACCACTTCCATTGCAGAAATTTTGCACTTCTTGGCAAGTATGCACAATTTCAGGTTCCGTTTTTCCTTTGTAAAAGGTACAGTTGGCTGCAATTTCTAGTTTGTTTTCATTTTGGAATTGCTTACTGTTTAGCTTCTCATAGGCTCTAAAGCCTTCTTGAAAGTCATTTTTCACCTCAGTGCCCCCCCCCCCCCCCCCCAGTAAAGAAGCAGTACCATCTTGAAGCATTCGTTCTAGAGGCATTGACAAAGCTGTCCTTTGAACTAGCTTTTTCTCTTCAACTCAAGTTTGTGTTTTATAAAGTCTTGTTTTTGGTGGTCGTAAATTCAGCCAAAAAAGTTTCGGAGTTCCATACCTTGTCAGTAGTTTGACCATACTTGATTTTTCACAAAAACAGTGTTTCCCTGCATACTTAACCTCTCCTTTGTCATAAGATGGCACATGAAACAAATTTAAATCAACCCATCCATCAACCAGTATTTTTCCCTAATTATGCTAACATCAAGGAATACAATCTGCATACAGTGGAAATTCACAGTCAGTTATGAATTTATTAGCACCGTACCAAATCAGTCAAAAAAGAGCCTCAACCATTTGTTTACTTTGCTAATAACAAGCTGGATTCAAATGTATTCAATTCAGTTGTGTCCAGGAGACTTTCTGACTGCATTTTCTGTGTTTATTCTAGCCATAATTAACCATTGTAAAAGAGGCCAAATGCACATTCTGCGGGAGTGGTTGCTACCTCTACAGCCTTCTTCAGGAATTTTATTGATATTTTTGCTGCATCATCTTGGTCTACCATGCATACCTTTTGCAAACATTCGAAGTTAGATCTAATCTCGAGGTTAAGGGCTTCCTTTGTTGCCCATATCCTCAAAAGTCTCATGTTTTGATACCACCCAAGTGCTTCAGTAACAAGGGATTCTGACCCATCATTTGGATTGTCAGGAGTAGGATGTGGTAGTTATGTAGTTAACATAATGCTTGATCCTTTCATCCTTGTTCACCTGATATGACAGTCCTCTTTCCTTCCTCTGTCTAGTTATCTGTGAAAGATCTGGAAGTTTGTTCTTCTTTCAGGAAATGCCATTAACATCACCCTCAGTCTTTGGTAGTGTCACAGATGCATTGTGGGAAGCAGAAATTTAGAGGAGCTCAAGGCTGGAGCACTAGTTTTGCCAACATGGATCTGACAGGTGGTCCATAGTTCTGTCAGTTGTATCGAACACACAAGGATGAAAGACTGTAGTGTTATAGTAAGTGTATAACTACCCTTTATATATTCAGTTCTGCTTCTTGTAACATTATTACATCTGCATTACTATTGTAAATATAGGTCAGTACCCTGTATTGTTTTTTCTCATCAACAAACCCATTTATGTTCCAAACAAAATGTTGTCAAAGTAAAGACTTCTTTTTATTCTACTTAACTTGTGCTCTGTATCTTTTTGTTATAAACAGGTCCTTCATTGTGTTTAATCACTCTGTATCCTTTTATATACATTTCTGAAGTGTTGTTTCAAATGAACAGTCTGTCTCTCTAACATGTACAAACCGCTCCCTCTTCAAGAAACAAACAACTTAACTATATATGTATTTTTGCAATGCCATAGAGCTGATACTGTAAACAAACAGTGTGTTGCTAAATAGCCAGTAAATATTTCAGGTGCTGCAGCTGCTTTTAAAGTATTGAGTTTTATTATCCAGATACAACTCCTCCACCATCTTGAAAACTAGTTGAGCTTATCAAGGAAGGTAAATTACATTCCAAGAGCACCAGAGCCATGCCAGTCTGGACAAATTTATTTTATATGGATTTGTTTTCTGGGGTAGAGTACTTATGTCCATGGATATTTTTCATACTCAGCCTTGGAGTGGTGTCTTAAGTGACTTGCTCACAGGGACACAGGCAGGGAAGGCTAAGGGAATCAAACATTGCACCACTGGACCACAGGAAACAGCTCTTTAACAGCTCCTTACTAAGCCAACTGCCAGACTGTTAGATTAACAACATGCCAAATATGACAAGAAAGTGAAATGCAGTCATTATTTTCTTAGTGGTTGTTCTAGATCGTAGTGATTCCAAAATACCTTCCAGTGTTCATATTTTCAGTTATACCAAGCCAACACCTGCAGTTAGTCTTTCTAGTGCAATATTTTTGTGAATCTTTCTTTCTGTCCTCTTTTGGTTAACAAAATGATTTTGCAGGCATTCCTAGTCTTAGCACATGCATAATCAGAAATAAATGTTATACAATACTGTCTGTTGGTTTCCATCACATAATATATTAGCTTCCCTTTTCTTTCATTATTTAGTTCTCCGTCTTTCCTTCTACAGTATCATAGTACTTTTATTAGAAACAAGAGCAACATGAAGAGAGTTTACACTTTGAAAACAGGCACTTTTTATCAGTCTGCAGCATAGGTCTCCCCATTTAGTTAAAAATAATCTTTCACTTTTAAGTAAAATTTTGGCCAATATAATACTTAGCACTTTTATATTAATCAGAAATATATTTTTTCAAGTGCATATTGATTTCAGTGATTTAAGATGTTATTCAGAATGCAGTTCACATTTCAGACTTTCACATCCTTTGCTATGAAAGCATGTATTTGTTTTTTAATGGTGTCCTCATTCAAAGTTGTCACTGCATTTTTTATGGAGTGTTACACTTTTTGAAAACTGACTCGTCTCTTTTTTGAAAGCAGGATAGAGGACTTTTGCAGCAAATCTCAAGTGCCAATCACTGGCTGTTCTACAACTGCTGACTGGTTGCTCGTGCCTTTACCACCATCTCCTTTCCCAGCTGTTTGTTCTGTTCTTGCCAGTTTATCTTCTGCCCGTTGAGTCTCTGTAGGTTTTTAATTCATTTGGTTAGAATACTCTAAGTAAAGCAGGAACTATTAACTTAAAACAAAAGGTTCATTTATCTGCAGAATCTTATGGAAAGAAGAGCATTTCTGTTAATTTGTGTTAGTGTCAGAGATCAACCGATACAGTAAGGAAGCTTCTGTTATTTTTGGCTGGTATAGGCTAACATTCACACATTGTTGATGTAGCCGTTTCTTTTTTAGGCCACTTGCACATTCATCGTAGTGTCTTGTCTTGAAGGATTAAAGAAAAATATCAAAGTTTTGTTGAGGTGTAGCTATATAAATGCACAAGAAAATCCACTCAGCCTGTTTAATTTAGAAGTTCAGTATTTCCAGGCAGTGAGTTTAAAGTGAAGATAGCAATCCTGTGTTAGTATCTAAAATCAAAGATGTCATCACTACCTTGTGTTGTTCCTCTGTCTGAACTAAAACTGAACTTTTTCAGTATTTTTAAATGTTGTGGCTAAAAAATGTTTAGTAGCTCCAATAACATTAAAGCTTGACTAATCTATGGACATGTTACATCTGAGTGCCCCATTGTCCTTCCCCAAGTATTGCATTAGAATAGGGTCGATGTCCTCCTTTTTAGCAAGTGTTCCATTTGTGTGGCCATGCCCTGACCCCCAGGAAATGAATTTAGAGAGATGACTAGTACTGTACAACTGTTAAGTTCAGAGGACTCTTGGATCGATTCTCAGACCATAACCAAGTTATTAAAAATTCAAGTTGTGAATGCCAAGAAATTAATTTCAAGAGCAAAGATGAAGTACTGAATCATGGCCTCCATGTCAGGAACACACAGAAGAGGGATACGACTGGTGACCCAATGATAGTTCTTTGTAGTGCACAAAGCTTTATCTGCTCCATGTACTGCAAGTTGCAGAAAAATATGGAGGAGCATGAAGTGTTTTAGTGTATTTCAAAGCCTTTGAAAGCCAGTAAAACACAGATCTGCCAAACAAACAAGCAGTTGGAAATAAAGTGGAGCTCTAAAGAATGAATCTTCTTTCCAGCACACTTTTTATGTTATTTCCAGCAGACTTTTTATGTTATTTCTAGCATACTTTTTATGTTATTTCCAGCACACTTTTTATGTTATTTCTAGCACACTTTTTATGTTATTTCTAACACTCTTTGTATGTTATTTCCAGCACACTTTTTATGTTTTCCAGCACACTTTTTATGTTATTTCTAACACACTTTTTATGTTATTTCTAGCACACTTTTTATGTTATTTCTAACGGTCTTTGTGTGTTATTTCTAGCACACTTTTTATGTTATTTCTAACACTTTTTATGTTATTTCTAACACTCTTTGTATGTTATTTCTAGCACACTTTTTATAACACTCTTTGTATGTTATTTCTAACACTTTTTATTTCTAACACTCTTTGTATGTTATTTCTAGCACACTTTTTATGTTATTTCTAGCACACTTTTTATGTTATTTCTAGCACACTTTGTATGTTATTTCTAGCACACTTTTTATGTTATTTCTAGCACACTTTTTATGTTATTTCTACCACACTTTTTATGTTATTTCTAACACTCTTTGTATGTTATTTCTAACACTTTTTATGTTATTTCTAACACTCTTTGTATGTTATTTCTAGCACACTTTTTGTTATTTCTAACACTCTTTGTATGTTATTTCTAGCACACTTTTTATTTTATTTTTAACACACTTTTTATGTTATTTCTAACACTCTGTATGTTATTTCTAGCACACTTTTTATGTTATTTCTAACAGTCTTTGTGTGTTATTTCTAGCACACTTTTTATGTTATTTCTAGCACACTTTTTATGTTATTTCTAACACACTTTTCATGTTATTTCTAACACTCTTTGTATGTTATTTCTAACACACTTTTTGTTATTTCTAACACTCTTTGTATGTTATTTCCAGCACACTTTTTATGTTATTTCTAACACACTTTTTATGTTATTTCTAGCACACTTTGTATGTTATTTCTAGCACACTTTGTATGTTATTTCTACCACACTTTTTATGTTATTTCTACCACACTTTTTATGTTATTTCTAGCACACTTTTTATGTTATTTCTAACAGTCTTTGTATGTTATTTCTAGCACACTTTTTATGTTATTTCTAACACTTTTTATGTTATTTCTAACACTCTTTTTATGTTATTTCTAGCACTCTTTGTATGTTATTTCTAACCGTCTTTGTATGGTATTTCTAGCACACTTTTTATGTTATTTCTAGCACACTTTTTATGTTATTTCTACCACACTTTTTATGTTATTTTTAACACTCTTTGTATGTTATTTCTAGCACACTTTCTATGTTATTTCTAACAGTCTTTGTATGTTATTTCTAGCACACTTTGTATGCTATTTCTACCACACTTTTTATGTTATTTCTACCACACTTTTTATGTTATTTCTAGCACACTTTCTATGTTATTTCTAACAGTCTTTGTATGTTATTTCTAGCACACTTTTTATGTTATTTCTAACACTTTTTATGTTATTTCTAACACACTTTTTATGTTATTTCTAACACTCTTTGTATGTTATTTCTAACACTTTTTATGTTATTTCTAGCACACTTTTTTATGTTATTTCTAACACTCTTTGTATGTTATTTGTAGCACTCTTTGTATGTGTGGCACAACAAGATATCTAGCAGCTTTACCTTCACACTGTATATTTTTTTCTCAGAAAATCATCTCAGACCATTTTAGCCTTTACACTCTACCACAGGTCTTGCCAGCTGTCATTGTCTGCTGTCACTCCTAGTACAAGACCCAATCTTAACAGCACTTCAGGGACGCCTAACAAAGAAGCTTGTGTTTGGTAAGCTTGTATTTCTCGCAGTAATGGAGTGTAATCCCAGTGCTTTATGCATTACATTGGATTTATTTTTACACAGGACTTAATGAATTGAGTCTTTTAAACAATAAAAAGAAACCCATTTAGAGTCTTTATTCCACATTGTAATCATTTCTTTGACCATTCTTTGACGTTTCCTTTCTTTTCCATTTATGGATTACTGCCCCAGGTATTGAATGGTTCACATTCCTTCTAGTTATTCTACATGTAAGTATCTATGTATTGTGTGTTGCTGTTTAACTACGTGATTTCAGTGGATAGTACAAGCTATAGGCAGTTTTTTACATGCCAATGGGTAAAAAAAAAAAGAGAGAGAGGGAGAGAAAGCTTTAGTTCTACTGTAAAATGCCGACTTCCTGAAAGCCATTTGGCCAAAATGATGGGAAAAAAAATGCCTAAAGCACAGAAGGGGGAAAAACGGGTTTGTTTTTTGCAGGGGGCAAGCACCCCCACACACACACACACACAATATGGGGGCAAGCCCCTACACCTACAAACTTTTTATATATATATATATATATATATATATTATATATATATATATATATATATATATATATATATATATATATATACATACAAACTCTGTGGTTGAACCAGTTCAAGAAGGGTGAAGTCTCCCTAAACAAGTGAATCATTACTTGCACATACTGGCAGTGATTTCATGTGGAAAACAGCATTTGGTGTTATGCCTTTGATCATTTTTTTCATCCTCAAGTAGTTTCACCTCAGTCAACTGTAGTGTAGTGTGAAGGTAACCGTCATTGCTGTGGTAGCAGTTAAGTAAAAGTATGAGAAGAAATCCATACAACTAAATTCTCTGCAAGTGTCAAGGCTGGTTGCAAGGAATAGTCATCTAGAAAGTGTCATAACTTTTGCACAGTCTCAAATTAGATACAACAGTATACATTTAACTGAGTAGCAATGAAGATAACCAGGTATTGCAGGCAGGAGATGAAGGGTAATGTAGTCTACATAAAATTTTTATTGAACTAAAAGATCAGCCGTAGTCAGCACTGTGGTTCTGTGGCCGATGCATCTGTCCCTTAGCTGTAAGGTTTGAGGTGTAATCCTGATGTAGTTGATTGAAGTTTATGTTCTCTCTGGTATATGCTTTACGTTTCTGTGGATACTACTGTTTCTTCCCTCCTCCCAAGTTGGATTGGCTTCTGTAAACTTTCCATATTTATTGCACGTATCCTTTCTAATGTCCGAGAGCTCATGGCTGACAAGGGACTGAGAAGAACCAATCCTCCCAAGTTGGATTGGCTTCTGTAAACTTTCCATATTTATTGCACGTATCCTTTCTACTGTCAGAGAGCTCATGGCTGACAAGGGACTGAGAAGAACCAATTTGCCTACCCGGTTAAGCAATGTGTAACCTAAATTAAGCTGTCAGTGGTACGGTTTGTGTTTATTCTCAGCTGTTGATTACTCTGGTGCTTTTTCAGTATATCCAGGCATGTAGTAAATAAATAAGAAATAGGTAGTTTTAGTTATTTGCGAATTATAGGGTAGTACACACAGTAATTTATTCTCTCTTATTTTGCAGGACTTTGGTTTGGACGTGGAAGCCTTCCAGCAAATGGTTGGAGATTGTCCTCCTCCTTTCCTTCAGCTCGCCTACTGCTGCTGCAACGTAAGAACAGCCGTAACTAATTATTCTGTGTAATACAGTAAACGCACACACATTTTAACTTTTTCTGTTTAGTAAATGTAAGCGCGCACACCTTAATTATTGAGTTTACACATACTGGCTGAAGTTTTATTTTCCTTTTTTTCTTCCAGTTTAACTTTATTGTGTTTCTGTCGTAGCTCTTTGGTAGCCATCAGGGTTAACACTGCTGCTTAGATGACCTTCAGTTGCGCTGTTTTCCTTTCCATGTTGGAAGTTATTTCCCGTAGCTTTTCCATGTTAGAACTTATTTAGCACTAATGCCATGACCACTATCTTGTCTGTACTCTATCTCATCCTGTGGGCTTTCATGTTTTCGTTTTAGTCCCCTATCGTTTACTAACGTCCCTGTTCAGAGTCTGTCCTCTGTTGTGTCTGCTGATGTAGTCCGTCACCAGTATAAGCAGGAGTGGGTTTGGAGTTGAACCCTAATGCACACCCACTCTCACTGGGAAACCCTCTGTGAGACCAAAACTGTTTGTACTTGTCTTACTGGGTTCTTGTGTATAACTTACACTAATTCTAACAAGTTCAAGTATAGGAACAATACTAGAGAAGTAGTCACTTGAGACCATGAGAGATAAAGCCACATAAGCCTTTAAGTAGTCATCCTTTTTGAGAACTTAATAGCAGAGGGGTAGCTGGCTGAACAAGCACCTTGGGCCAGAGGGCCAGACCCTGAACTAACACCCCACTCCCTTGCTCAACTGGAAGAGCCAAAGTAAAAATGACAGCTATGATTGACTGCTCATGGCAGTCTGGAGCGCACACACCTTCCCAGACACATGCCCCCTCCAAGACCCTGGCCTCTTTCCTGCCACAGCTCTTCCTTGGAAGAGCACACAAAAATGGGGCAGCTCTAATAGACTGCTCACAGCAGTCTGAAACGCACACATTCTCCCTGCCACAGCTCTTCTTTGGAATTGGGGGAGGGAGACAGCACCGATAGACTGCTCACTGCAGTCTGTAGCACACTCCCCCTCCCTGCCACAACCCATCATTGGAGGTACCATAAAAAGAGCATCTCTGATAGGCTGCTAATGGCAGTCTGGAGCACACACCCCCTCCCAGACACACCCCTACAAGACTCATGAGAAATGCCGGTACAGAAAGAAGAATGGAGCAACAGCACTTCAGGATTGCTGTCTTTAACACCTTGCACCCGAGACAAAACTGTGTTCGCTCCAACCTTGGTACTCTGCTGCCTAATAAAGTCCATTTCCCAAATCAAGCAGGGTCATACATGATACTCCTGGTGTACATTTGGGTCTACCCATCCAGTCATCAAGACTAGCCTTAAAGGCAGACAAAGTAGTCGTACTTGCTTTACCTCTTGTGGTAACTTATTTCATAGGCTGGGAATACATTGAGTTAGGATCAGTGAGACTTATTTGTTGGTGTAAATTTAGGTCCCTGATATGGGTGTTGAAACAGTGCACGGCTACCCAAGCCAGCTTTCTTGGGACTGCAAATCTTGGAGTGCCTAGCTGGATTGTTTCTTCATATCCAGCTGGACTGTTTCTTCATATACAACTTCTTCTCTACTGTGTGTCTTACTGCAAACATTGGTTTGTTTATACTACATCCTGATCTGAACTGCTTTATTTCCTGTCTTACATTCTATTACTCTGCATATACATTTATCAGTTACCCCTCAAGCACTTCCATACCGTGTGACAGGTGTTTGATACGTCTGTACTGCCCAAAGTTGTGAACATCCCCTTATTCTTGTACACTGGCATTAAAGTGCTTTTTCTCCAGTCGTCCTAGTTATCTCTCTCTCCCAATCTCTCATTCTGCCTCTCCATACTGCATTGGGTACTCTTGAAAGCCATTTCCTCCTTAATTCACACGATATGTTGATGATATCTGCCATGACTTCATCTGAACTTGCCGTTTTCCCTGACTTCAGTTGCATGCTGCTGTAGAGTGGGTTCTTTTTCTTTCAATGCAGGTTATGCATGTGGTAATACAGCTTCATTTTCTGTTCATTCATAAGCATCTTGACGCACTCCTTCCATCTGCTCTTGATGTCCTCTAGACTGGAGAGCAGATTGTTGCTGTCTTATGAATGGTGTCTGCTGACCAATTTTCTTTATCTTTCTGTCATTGCCTTACAACCTAATAGAGCTCCGTTGTGTCATCTGCACATTCTGTGCTAGCTGGTAGGGTTTCTCTGATACCTTGTTTTTTGCTGTTTTGACAACTGTCTTAGATTCTTTGCTAGACAACTAGTAATATTTCTTAGCCTGGTTTGTCTTCTCTATTTCCCGTTTCTTTCTTTTGAAAACTTCTTGGAATTGTGCATTCCAGCAGCAGCTTTCCTTAAGGACTTTATTTTCGTACCTGCCGTGGCTACATATCTGTTCTGTGTCTTCAGACATACTGTTTGTGCTTTTTTTACTGGGTATGACTTTGCAGCCTCTGATTTGACCCCAGTATCCTTTCCTGACTAGCAGAAAGTCTTGCCGAATTGGCTGCTGCTTTTGTGACTCTCTGAAACTATGTATTTGTAATTATTAAGTTGTTTGCCAGACAGAAGTCTAGAATGATTTTTCCTGCATTATTCCTTTTACTCCACTCATCTGAATCTAGGCAGTCCTTATATCTTGTTCTGTCTGTCCTGATATGAGCATTCAAGTCCACCATTACTAAGTCCATTTCATTTTCTCCCACTTTTTCAAAGAGGTCCTCAACTGTTATCTAAATGCTGTCTCTACCTCACCATCACAGTCCTGCTGTGAAGCATAGTCTGAAGTCATGAATACTCCCCTGCCTGTACACTGGAGTATGATTGCCATGAGTTATCACTGTCCTCAGAAGTCTCTCTCTAAGTACAGTTCCCACACCATTTCTAGTCTGTCTTCTCCCTGAGTAGTAGAATGTGGGTGGGTCCCTGGCCAAGAGACTTTGCTGTGTTGCCCTTCATCGAGACTTTGCTGTGTTGCCCTTCATATTTTCTGTAACATCAAGTCATTCACTTCCGAGCACTGTCCTGTCAGCAAACCTATATTCAGTGTGGCAGTTTGTTTATTTTTAGCAGGTTGGTTGATTTTACATCCAGCTTTTGCTCAACAGTTCCAGGTAACCTTGTCTGGACAACTGGGCACCAACCAGCCAGTAGCATACTGACCCAGAACTCCTTGAGTTTTATAGTGGACACTGATTAATAGAGGTATTTACACCCCTCCCATTGTTAAGCTGGGTCCCTGAAATCAGTCAAAGTAGGCCAGGTCCTCCGTGTACTTAGCACAACCTAAAACACACCTTTTCAGCGATATTAGTTGATGTGAAAGATCTGATAGAGCCAGTTATTAGTGCCTAGTCCTGATGCGACATGCAGTCTGTGGTCCATGTTCTTCTCTCTAGGGGATATGGTACACCTCACTTGCTGAGTAAAGCAGTTGTTCTATATGATGATTCCCTTGATAGGCACCACTAAGAATTTGTGCTTCTACCCATAACTGCATTCATTTCTTGTTTTATCTCTTGCTGTATAAATCTCCAGTGCAACTAGGAGGTTTGGGTTTGAATCCAGCACCCCTCTTTCTTGAGGCAAAAACACCCAACATGTTTCTCATCTTATAGTTGATCCTAAATCTTCAAAAAGATCTTTGTGGAACTGTTGGCAACTTTATTTAAATAGTGATCGGTTAACTTGTCATCTTTAATTATAATTAAATGGGTGTGCATTTCTTTGCAAACGATCTTTAGATTTATTATAATATATGCTATTAGATTTTATAATGAATGCATAATTTATTGGTCTAGCAATCATAGTAAATCCTAGCCGAATAAGAGAGTCATAGCCCATTCTGAGCACATTGCTGTAAAATTAGCTTCGGCCCATGAATTGTTCATTCTGTAGTTTTCATTTGTAGGGTTTTACTTCCTTTTGTTTGCTTGTGATACCTTTTTTTTTCTTTCACTCACTTCAGATTTATTTTTCAAGATCGGACTGTAAGCAGTTGCTTAATTTTTTTTTTTTTTTTTTAACTGAAGTCATAGTTAATGTGCCCCCCCCCCATATGTCTCTGATAGAGGAAAACAGGAATGCCCAAATTAATATACCCCCCACATAACTTTTAGAAAGTTATTAAGTAACATACCCCTCCTAATAAACGTCCATGGTACACAGAGTACAGTTGGGTTGGATTGCATGGCTAGGTTTATAAAGGTGCTGGTGGTCATTAGCCTAGTATATAAATATGAAGTTTAAGCGCAGCCCATTTAATGTCTGAATGATCTAAACCTGCAATTAATCATCCATCTGCTCTTTGTAATTTCGTATTTCATGTATGTACAGTATAAGAGTTTGTAATTTTTAAATTTCTAGCAGATTCATTTGAAAAGCAGTGGAGGTCAGTTTTTAACTCATAACTGTAGAGGACTAAGAGGACAGAAATTAGTTGAAAAAGTATAATGCAGTATAATGACTTTGAACTGAAAAGAAACTAGATCCTTTTTCATTAGATGTAAATGCTTTTAGGGTCTCTCAAATTAAAATTTTGAATAAGATCTAGTATGGTTCGATTCTCAGCTAGAGTGTCTTCTGCGTGGAGACTTACGTGAATGGGTGTACCTTCGTTGAAGGTTGTGCATCAGGGCTGGTAAATCGGCACGTAAAAATCAACTACCAATCATTAGTGGACTGGAGTTCCGCTATGGCAATCCCTAACCGGGAAAAGCCGAAAGACACAACATTGTTATCCTTAGCAAAGTGTAAGTGGAATGTGAGCCTCTCTTTCTATCAAGTGACATACTTTGAAGTGAAGTTCAGTCTCTAGCCATAGGGGTATAATACAAGTATATTTATCTAATAATTGAAATGTATTGGACAAATGTTTAATTGTTTGCAAGATGTGGAACAGTTTCATTTATCAAAAAAATGGTTTTAATGTAGAGGATTATGATCAGGTCTGCAGTCGTAATGAGCTTATTATGTGTTCAAGTCATGGATGCCAATAAATTCACTTCGAGCAAAGCTTCAGTGGTAAGTCTCAGCATCCAAGCTGAAGTCGCGTAGTAAACGGTTATAATGAAACTTTCTCTTATCCATGTACTTTCACTTGTAGAAAAAAAAATGTCGGAGCTCAAAGTGATTTACCAGCTTTCAAAGTGTAAATGACGTAGCACTATCAGACAAATGGCAGGCAGAAACAGTGCCCCTTTGTAAATCTAATGGCTTTACAAGTTGTGAACCATTTTGTTGTGACGTACTGTGTGGCAGAGTGAAATTCTAACAGCGTCTAAAAGTTGTTTTACCTTCTGCTGTTCATTACCAGTTGGTACTGTAGTCTTTCAACCTCTGTTGAAACCCAGTCTTAACAGAGCTTGTGTGTAATTAACAATATTTTTTAAACTCTTCTAAGTGTTGATACGATCTGATCTTTCTGTAGGAATCTGCTTATCAAGTTTCATCTTTTCCAAGATTTCTGAGCATAATCATAGACTTTAAGAGCTACAGGTTTTTAACATGTAATGCCATATAAAAAATCTGAATCAAAGCCAGACATTTCCCTCTTGGCATTGATTTTGTAATCAAGTTAGGAAACTCATTGCTGCTGTTTGAATTGTAATGACCTTCAGCCAATTCTGAGCTACCCAGACTTAAGCAAACAGGCTCCTTGACGTAATGCAGTTTGGCCAGGACTTTATCTTTACTTTGTATGTCTTTAAGATTCCATATCTGTAGCATTGTAAACTTTTTATACCCAAACGAATAAGCAGCATACATATGCACTGGACTTTTGTTGTTTAGTCATTTATTCAAATTTGCATGCCTGGACTGTCTTTCAAGAGCTGCTTCCTGCAGATTGACATTCTTCACTTCAGTAACGCTGTCTATCCACTTTAACCTGTGACACACCTTTCTTCTTTTGCCTTTGATTTTTCCCAGCATCAGTGTTTTCTCAGGTGAATTCTCTTTTTGCATTATATGACCAAAGTTTTTGAGTCTGTTTTCTAGCAGGCCATCTTCTGGACTATAACATATCTAAATAGAAGTCGTTCCTTTGAAGCACAGATTCATATTTCACAGTGTGTGTGTTTCATTTGGACAATCCAAATAGTTTTGTAGATTTCTAACCCTTTTTGTAAAATGTTAAACAGCACCATCAAACCAATATCCACCTTGGTAATAAGTATGCTAAATTTGCCACTTTGTTATCCACTCAACTCGCACCGCAATGTTACATTGTGTAAACACTTAAAACCTGAGGCAAATATTTCTATTACAAGAACCTAAAGAGATGCCTTTGCAGATGTGAGACTCTTAATTAAGCCCACAACTGCAAAAATAAGGGGCTCTGACTTGCCCTTTTCCCAATGTCTAGCAACTGTTAGGTGGAATATGTAGAAGTAGTGAACGGGGATGTAGGAGGTAAAACCCTATGTGAAAAAAGTTTTTTAAAAAAGATTTTTACAGTTGTAGAAAGGCTGTCAACTTAAATTGACATTTCCTGTTATCAGAGAAGATGCTTCAGTGTTTCCACTAGGAAAGATGCCATTGTGTAATCCTCATTCCACTAAATAGACTATAAGAACAGTTCTATCCTAAACAGAATAGAATATAAAATAATTGTATCCTAAACAGTGGATATATAAAGAGAGGAAAAGTGATTTGTTTTATATACAAAGAAAAAGTTGCAACTAACAGTCATATGTTATTCAGAAGCTTCTTAACATTAGAGCAATAGAATAGCTTTTCTGTATTCTTGACGGCAAAGAATGGTGTGAAAGGCTGCTCCCTGTAAATATCAGCAGGTCAGTAATGTACAACCAAGTTTTGTTTCTACAGTAATACAAGCATACTCTATTTACATTACATTATGATTATTATGTTGAAATAAGGATTCTAAAACATTCTACATATACCTTCACAAAAAAAGTAAATATGAGAAAATGCAGAATCTTCCTAAAATGAATAATATTGAAGGTCTAAATAAAATGTTTGATAAAAATTAAAAGATCAGTATATTGATTCTAGAAAAGTGTGTTATGGTTATAAACAGAAAATAGGTTTTTGGCTAACTTTTGCTAACTATAACCAGTGTGTGCATATGTAAAGTTTTGGCCACATATATACATTAGTATGTTTTCCTGTTCTTTTTGCCCCATGTTGTGTCATCATTGAGCATCCCCCAATCAGACATGCCCATATTTCTTAGTTCACTAAGTGCATACTCCTGTATGCTTGCAAGAAAAGCTACCACCAAGTGGTGCCTTGGTTGGCCAGAAGTGACCCACATGCACAGTTGCTTTGACCCACTCTAAGTGACTGTGGCAGTGTTTCTGCTGCTCATCTCCACCCTCCCCCAAGGTAGAAATGCTTACCCTTTGTTCCAGTGTTGTCAAGTCACTGAGTCACTAACTGAACTCGGGTTGCCTGGGAGGTAGTCAAACTTTATCCCTCTGTCACTGGAGCTGACAGTATGTCTCTATTGATAATTACAGCAGAAAATATTGGGTAGCACACTAGCAGATTAGTTAGCATTGCTGCTTCTCAGTACTTGGCTGGATTGCATTCACTGCAGAGTCTTAGCTGTTTAGACCAGTTTCCTCCCACATCCCAGTGACATGCCGTACATAAAGTAGCAATCCTATAAATTATCCATTGTGCATTCCTTGTGTGTGTGTGTGTGTGTGTGTGTGTGTGTGTGTGTGTACCTTCTCAATCTTGGTTGTGAGGATTACGTTGCCATCTCCTTACACTGTGTACCTTGTCCCAACCGAATGCTGACATTAGCTTTAGTTCCCATGGGGACCATCCACTGGATTAAGTGGGTAACTGAAGAATGAGTGAAAGAAAAAAAAACATTCTGAAAAATAAAATAAGCATTTAAAAAAAATTGCACAGTAATTAGGAACCACATTGTCAGTTTCATCAAACTATTAACAAGTGCAAATTTAATATTACAGGTGTGTGCCTATTAAGGCTTTACTGATGTTGGCTGCCAAAAAGGCAATTACTGGGTAAAGGAAATGAAAATATAAACCAGCTGTAATTGAAGTACTGAATATTATAAAGGGTACAAAAGAATTGGAGGTGAGATCTTTGAAAGTGGGAGGACCAAATTGCACAGAAATAAATGGAATTTTTTTGGGAACAATACATGCAGAATAATGCTCAATGCCGCGGTGGTACGGCAGTAGCGTTGTTACCTCACAGCAAGAGGTTCTCCCGTTTGATTCTCGGCATGGCTTGGGAGTGCCTTCTGTGTGGAGTCTACATGTCCTCCCTGCGGTTGGGTAGCATTCGAAAGACATGCGTACATAAATGGGCGTGCCTTCGTTGAAGGTTGGGCGTCAAGCTGGCACCTCGGCATTGTAAAAATCTACTGCCAATCATTAGCGGTTCGGAGTTCCGCTGTGGCGACCCCTTACCAGGAAAAAGCTGAAAGACAAACAACAACAACATGCAGAATAATGCTCAGTTGGAGGAGCAAGTTTTAAGATATGACAAGAATTTTGTTTCATGTGCAAAGAGCATTTCTCCCCGGGCCTCCGCTGAAAACAGGCTCTGTGGAACCTAGTCGGACATTCCCGGTCAACAAATGTTAAATAAAAATAAATAAATAAATAAAATAAAATGTAATGTTGGAATTAATTCAAATTAATAAAGAAATCATTTATAAAATCCAAACCCCTTGACCGCATGGCTGGAACAAAGTGAGCACTCTGACAGTTAAAAACACCAAAAAAATACACACGAACTCCAAAATATATTTTAGCACTTTGGTTCTTTACTTTAAGAACTTCATTAGAAATAACTTAGACACCATGAAATTCATTTCAGTAGAAAATCAGAAATGTCACTTAATTACATCCAATATGATTCATACAAAAATGTAAAACAAACAAGATTTATTTGTTAAAGGCATATAGTCTAGAAATACTGTCCACACTTAAAAACATTTACACTAACACATCAATAACAAATACTCACTCAGATGACCTTATACTTAGAAAACGTTTTACAGAAATCATGTCATTAAGTCCTGGAGGAAAATCAGCTCTTAAAAAACTTGCCATTTTAGTTCTTGTCATTCCAAGTAGTTATTAAATCCATCTACAAATATATTCTGATTAACCTTTTCAATCACAAAAAATCAAATTTATGAAAATCTGTGCAACATACACCGTGCTTTGCTAATGCAGTCATGTCCTGGTTTTTGAATGCCAACACATGTTCCCTTATTCTTTGTGAAAGTTTTCTATATTTTGAATATAGAAACAATACCTGTTGGTACAGGATGCTAAGTGAATAATCCCTTCTGTATTGCAATTAAATCTATCCTTAGAAATAAAATTAAATCCACAGTGTTTGAAATAAAAATTGCTTGATATACCTACAAAACTTACAATTATTGCAAGGAACGGTCCCACATGGAGATCTAACTGAAACATAATTCTTAGCATGATTTTGTTTAATAACTGCTTTACATTTTTATATTTTCGTATACGAAATGTGGCTGTATGACAGTAATGGACATTTACTATGGCTTGCAGTATTTTCTAATAATGTATTTGTAGTCATGTCATATTTTGAAGTTATTGATTTAATGAAGATGTTTAAAAAACAAATGTACGCATACAAAAAAAGTGATATGTTCTGACTGTGTAAACTGCACTTGGGCATCAGTATTTTATTTGTTGAATGCTGAAAGAACAATCCCACAAACTCTGATTACTAAAAATAAAAGCGCTCAGAATATTTAAATGCATGTGCACAGGATAATAAACTACTGCAAAACTCAAGTTCTTCAAAACAGAGTAATTGAAATCTCCTTAGTGCATTTAAAAAAGCCAATATCATAATTTATCATTTGTTTTAAATAAATACCAGTTACTTCCAATAACCACAAATCTCGTATATTAAGGTTCAAATCTCATATGTTAAGGTTCAAGTGAAAGTTCAACAAATAAAAAAAAAAACACAGTAAGCAGAATTATCCTAGCCAAAAGTATGTATCAGTTTTTCAGATTTAGGAGGTAGTGGTATCATCTGTAATTAAAAGTGATACAGTTCATCTAACTGGAAATTATCAGAGGTTACCCTTATCTTTTTTTTTACTGTTCTTGTATATATCTAGTTCCCCATTTACAGTTAATAATGCCCAGTTTAAGATAGTGGGTTGTAAAATTTAAAAACTAATTGTCCCTTTATACGATGCAATACACCCTTGTGAGATTTTAAATATGAGATTACTTAAACTTTGAACTTTGTTCCAGAAATATAATGCAACCTGAACTAAAATCAGCACATTCCTTTTAAATCACGTAGAATTTCTGCTTTCTGTCATTTTTAATTTTTCCAAATCTTTTGCGTTACTAATACCATAATAGGAATGGACCCCATTGCTAAGTCAAAGTACGATTTAAGTTCATGAAATTAGTATTGTTTCACTCTTTGATGTCAGCCAAAAGTACTCTTCGCAACACCCACAATGTGCCCAGTAATGACTCCTGCAATTTGTACGGAGTTGGATGTATCGGTAACCTATCTAAATACGATTGTAGATTCTTTTTTATAAGACCCGTTGCTTCTACTACTATTGGAACTATCTGGGCATCTTTCTTCCACATTGCTGTCATTTCTGCTTGCAGATTCTGATATTTTATGACTGTGGGTTCCTCTGTGTATGCAGGACACTGTAGTCACTGGGTATGGCAATTTCAATGATCAATGCTACTTTTGTCTTCTTTTCTTGGACTACTATATCCGGTTTTCTAACATCTATCTTTTGAACTGTTGGTAGTGGATGATCCCATGTGATATAGACTTCATCATTTTCTATGATGCTTTGTGGATCATGTTTCCAGTGCTTTTCAGCCACTTCAGTACCATAATGTTTGCACAATCCCCAGTGCAACAGTCTTGCTACATTGTTATACCTTTCAGTATACATTCCTTCTGCCATTAATATGTCACAACAAGTAACGAGGTGTGCAACTGTTTCCAATTCTGTTTTGCAAAACCTACATTTGTCTGTTTCTGCCACAGGTTCAATGGACTTTGTAAACCAATGTGTACGTAGCCCATTGTCTTGTGCCGCCAATGTTGACCTTTCATCTCTTGTTTTGAATTCGCCTCTCCTTAACCATTCCTGCATTCGTTCCCAATCAACTTGAGGTTCTTCCAGACGTTTTCTATACTTGCAACTATATTTATGCATTTTACACATTTCTTGCCTTCTCATCTGGTCCTTCACCTTATATTCTTTCTTTTGGTTTTTTTTTGGCACATTCAGTTGCTGGCTGGTTTTTATCCAGTTGTGGTTTGATTTCCATTCCTGCTTGACGCCAATATGCTTCTGCTAGATTAAGCAGGGAAGTCATCTTAGATTTATTCACCTCATGTTTCTAAACTTTCACTACATTTAGGTCTTGTGAGGTAAGCAGATATGTGTGGAGACCCACAATTACAGATCAATACATGTAATCAATGTCAAGGAGGCCCATCCCTCCTTCAGAACTGGGAATATATAATCTTGGTATGCACTGATTTTTTATAAATCACTTGGTGAGCATGTAGCATCCTTCTTGTTTTCCTATCTAATCTGTCCAACACGTTTTGGGGCTAATCAGTCACTCTAAAACTGTAAGTTAGGACAGGAAGAGCAAATTGGTGTATAGCTTGGATTTTGTTCCTAGACGTCGGTGTTGTTTTCAGGATTAATTTAAGTCTTCTAAACTACTCCATACTAAGTTTTTTGCATTTGTTCATGTTTTATTGTTGATCCTTCATCAATTCCCAAATATTTATGGACTCCCTCTTGCTCAAGTTCTTTTATAGCACATTCTTGTCCCAAAGTGATGTTGGTGCTGCAGTTTTCCTGCTTTAAAGGTTGCTTTTGCACATTTATCAAGACCAAATGACCTTATTATATCATCTGAAAAAGTTTTGACAACTTGCAGTTGTACTTTCAGTTCCTTATCTGATGAGATATACAGTTTCAAATCATCAACAAAGAGAAGATGACAAGTCTTTACACTTTGTTGTTTTCTAGGAGCAAAAACATAGTCAATGGCCTAAGCTGTTAATTTGACAGCTTAATGGATTAAGGGCAAGGCAGAATAGCAGCGGTGACAGAGTCACCCTGGAATATCCCCCTTTGAATTTTTGTCCCTGGAATAATAGTTTGTCCTTTATTATGGCTTAATTGCAAAGTGGTCTGCCACTGTTTCATGGTCACTGTAATGTAGTCCATCAGTATCTTATACATTTTTAAGCATGCTTTTATCCATGAATGTGGGATACTATCAGATGTTTTTCTGTCGTCAGTCCATGCCATGCTTAAATTCTTCCCCATTTTTACAGTTCTCCACTATGACTTTATTTAACAGCAAATGATCCTTTGTTCCATATGCCTTTCTTTTGTTGCCCTTTGTTCTGTTGCCATAACTGAGTTTTCTTGTAAATGCCTATAGACTCTGTCAGCATTAATTCCAGTGTGTAGTTTTTCCTGTTATCCAGGTTGGTGTCTGTTCGGGGCACACATATAAATAGTTCTTACTCATGGCTAAATCTTCATGCGAAGATGTTAATACAGAAGTTAGGTACTGCATCTGGGCCTGGGGTTTTCCAGTTTGAGGCTTTTCTTAACTTTGTTTCAATCTCTCTGGCTATTACTTCATCCCATTTCATATCCTGTACCTTTAAACTTCTTATTCTTTCTTTTACTTCTGTTTAGCATCTTTGTTGTGTTCTACAGGCTCTTCATAGATACTTCTCTAAAAATTTATCTATTTCTTTGGTTTTTTTGGTGGTCTTTCAATTCCTTTTACCTTGTTTCCCAGTTCTCTAGAAAACCTTTTTGGGTCATCAATAAATTGCTTATTTTGTACTTTTCCTTTATATTTATCTTCGTATCTTCTAAGTTTTTCCACCTCTGCTGAAATTTTTAGTTTGTTAGCGATAATGCATGATGGATCCAGGTCTGTTCCATTACTGTGCATTGCTTTTATCACATTTATCTTTCTTAGTATTTTTGTTTATCTGTTCCCTCTTCTATAGTCTTCTAACAGTGACACTTCGTGTCTTTAACTGGTTTATAGTTTTCTCTGTTCGATATTTCCATGATGGTATTCAATTTCTCCCCTTCCTTTGCCTCACTACCCTATGCTCTTGTGGTAGAACTTTATCAGTTATTAGTTTAGCTGCACAGTAATATATCCTGTTTACTTCTGTTATATCACATGTATCTGTATGAACAGTCCTAATTACTGTGTTCATTTCTTTTATCAGACTTCTGACTTTTTGGGTTTTATTAACCTTCTGCAATCTGTTTCTTTCATTGATCTTGATATCTCTGTCTATGTCTATTAAATCAAGCAACTCTTCTCTTAGCTCATTTTTTTTCGAAACTGAGGGGAATATCCCTTGTTTTCCATTTCCTGCGGGCATTCTATAGAAAGTTCTATAGCGTCTTCCTGTGGCAGATTCTCTTCAGTTTCATCTTGTCATCCGTTGCTCTGTCATATGGGAACTCGCTGTTTCTCCATTTTAATAAAAGTGATGCTGTTTAAGTTTAGCATTTGGAATCAACTGGAATTAACCTAATATGAAGAGACAGATTCAGAATAAAAAAGTAAAAACTTACATACATAAAACAGTAAAAACTTACATACATAAAACAGAAGAGTTCTAATATTTACTAAGCTGTTTTAATCGTGTGTTCTCATTTGAGGTTACCATTTGTTAGCTTCCTGGTTGCATTGGCTAACGTACAGCATCCTACTTGCATTTGCACTGTGAATGCATAGGGAAAAAAGCAGTATGAAAACCATCATACTATGTGAAGTGATGATCTTTAGACTGCAAAATTTAAAATAATAGTTTACACATTACGAAAAACATTGAGCAAAATATCACTCTTTATGGCTTAACTAATTTCCAAAGAGTTCTTTTTTATATTTTACCAAGACTGATTTGTCTTTAACTACATTTACTTAAGCTGAGCTGCTTGTAACCTTTTTATGTATATTGTTCAGTGATTTAGCTACCAGCAAATTTAAATATGTAATGTAAAATGTACAATAAATAAATAATTTAATGACAGTGTGAATTTACACATAATGATGGTAGGGCTGTAATAAAACTATCACCACAGTGTTACATTAATTGTAACTGCTACTTCAACTAAACATTTATATCATTGGTATAATAACCGTACATGTGTCATAGAAAAAGAGAAATGCATTTATCAATAACTTGTATTAAGTAAAGAAATAATATAGATGTCTTCTGTCTGCATTCTTAGTAAACATCGGTAGAAACAAATAGTGTTATTGTTAAACAAAAATGTGAGTGTAGCACAAACATTGCTTAGTTCTTGAGATAACTGATCAACTTTAACTGTCATGTTTATTTTGATCTCACTTGTCCATTTGCTGTATGTAAAAGTGACTTCTTAACATATGGAGAACCTCTGTCAAACCCTTTCAGCCTTTTCTCTCAAGAGGTTATGGTACCTGCCAATTTCAAGTGTACACAACAATACTTCCACTTCCAAAGGCAATCAACAGAAAACTCCAGATGATTTGTACTCTATATCAAGCCCATGACCACTAAGTTAAATATTTCAAAACCTTGTTTATAAATCAGTCATAGTGAACATCAGTAAATGTGACATGTTGGCAGACTTCCAATATAGGTTTAGAATAGGTTTTAACACCATGATCACTATTTACCTAGTGCCAGGTACAGTGACAGGATGGGCAATCCCCTCTTGCTTACTGGCAAAGTATTTATTGATATGGCAAGATAGTTTGAATCCGAGATTATGCAACCCTTCTCACTAAGCTTACAAACATTACCTCAACCTGGTGGACTTTTTTGAAAGGGCCATCAAAGCAGTGGACAGAGGTAAAGCAGTACACACCACCTACCTTGACCTGGCAAAGGCTTTTGACACAATCCCCTTCTTGACCCACTTGGGAATTGTAGAAAAGCTTAAAGAACTAAGAATAAACTCCTTCACCACCTTCTAGAGTGCCAGCTGGCTCACAGATAGGATGCACAAAATCAAAGTAAAGGTAGCTACTTCCACAAAAAAGGCCAGTCACCAGTATAGTCCCCAAAGGGCTCTGGCTGTCTAAGTTTGTAGATGACTGCAAGGTAGGAACAGTGATTGAATCCCCAAAAGACTCAGCCATCCTATAGGAAGACGTATCCCAAACAAATAACTGGTGCCATACTCTGGGACTAAAGCTAAATGCCAAAAAAATGCATTATTGTCTGTCCTTTGGAAAGTCAACTCCCCTAGGGAACAACCACGTTGACAACACATCCGTAAAAGTTAATCCAGTAGTTTTGGAGTTTAGAACTGATGTGGAGAGTGACTTAATTTTTGACCAGCAAGCATCTACTGTGGTAAGGAAGTCCTTCTATATTATGCAGCTCAAAAACAAGGGGATTGCTTCTAGATCCAAGCATGTTGCCACCTCCTTTAATCAGCCCTGATTAGGATAATCCTTGATTATAATGCCCCTTTTGGCATGCATCTGTACAAGCACATGCAACAACTGGAACGCCTGCAGAGATACCACATAAATAGCATACAAGGCCTAAAAAGTATGCCCTGTATGGACCACCTCAATGCCCTATCACTATAATTGGTCTGTTACAAACTGATGAGAGAGGTGTCTTGTACCTAGCATACAAGGCATCCTCTAACCCATTACTGATGGACTTACTTCACATCTGTAAGTCTCATGATATTGGAAATACTTGATCCAGGGACCTAAACTACTACTACAGTATTTACAGAATGGTGTGGGGGGACAAGTATATCTCACAGAGGATACCATTGCTCTGGAACAGACACCCCATCCACGTAAAATGAGGTTCATCCCTGACCACATTCCAGTGAAGTGTAACTTGGATCAATGGATGGAAAATAGGAAGTTTACCCCATGCCAACTGACATACTACTAATGGACAGAGGCAACTCCTAAATACTTTATCCCAATGCATGGGTCCCCTCCATATGTCTATAAAAGCAGCTGCTAAATGCTTTATCGCAACAAATGAGTCCCCTCCAAGTATATATATGTTTTGAGCTAGTAATTTCGCTAGAGTAATGTATAAGTAATGTATAAGTAATGTGTAAATATAAATTTTGGAAGGGGATCGGAGGTTCTAAACTCCAACAGTGTGGGTTATTTTTATGCACCAAATGGGATAATTGGCTAGGCTTAAAATGGTTTGCAAGTGCAGTTAGCCTCATATTAACTTATGAACCTTAAAGCCCTTGGCCTCTGTAGTGGGAAAGTGATATATTATTGTTTTGACGGCCCTCCCCTTTTAAGTTATTTTTGAACTTCAGTGACTGAAGGTGTGTGGTCTTGCTGTCAGCCAGATTGGAGAGAAGACACTTGTATGTATGGCCAAGCATCAGCGTACTTCTGTTGGACGTTATGAACATTTTGCCACAGATTGTGCAGACATGTTTGCAGATGAGTCCTTTGGCAGGGGTTCTGTCAAACAGTCAGTATTTTGATTGGTTCAGATAGGCGATGTTGCAGACAGGAAATGAACGAACATCAGCATAGTGATTTTATCATCCATATAACATTTTGTTGTTATGAATTGATCATTTTTGAAAGGATATCTTTTTCATTTTCTGTCAGGGAGAGTCATTGTTCTGTGCTGGCTGTCTTGTTCCTTTGGAGCAGTTGCTTTAAGGAATGCTTCAAATTAAGACACCATATAATTTTTGTTTCCATTTTAGATGTCAGCTTCTGAATGATGATGGCCAGTCTATACCTTGAGATGCAAGCCTGCTGCTTAATCTGTTGCATTAGCTGGTCTGTTTTAATGATTTTGATACTGGGTTAGTAGGGGTGTACATTGACCTAGTTCCTCAGTGTTCTTCACAGATGTAGTCATCATTTTACTTATGAAGCACTTGCTGCATGTGAAGACAGTGCACCAGAAACCCTTACATTTTGTTTCTGTATGGGCTGTTAAAGTCCATTGAGTGCCAGCTTGTCTTTTTCCTTCTGACTAAGCAGTGTTATTTGATGCACAATATGGTACAGCAGAATGTTTTTATGCACAACTTCTCAACAGCCAACACTGCAGTTGGTCAGCTCTGTCACCTGCTGTATAGCTGGTCTTGTCACATTGACAGTTTGGACATCCGGTATGTGGATGTCAAGTTTGTGTTGCAGTATCTTTGAAATGTGACATATGGCTTCTAGAAAACACCAACTTAATGTAATAGTTGGCTTTATTTTGCTAAGTGGTCCTTTACTAAGAAGGAAAGGGCTTCTCACCTTTCTTGCTTTTAAAGAATGCCACTGCTTCTGCTTGGTAGGATCAATCCATGGCAGTATCTGTGTTCTCTAGAATAGGTAAGAATGCATCACAGTCCCAGTAACATCCTAGACTGAGTCTTAATAATCATGTTTAACTGCAGTACTTCCATTGTTTTGCATGTACTTCAAGTACTGCATCATGTAATTACATGTAAGAACATTTATTTATTTATTTATTTATTTATTTAATTAATTAAATAAAAGAACATAGGTGCCAGTAAGTTGAGTTAGTAGGGCTCTGCTCATAGTGGTACTTAAGGTGGGGGCACAAATAATGCTGTTTGCTATGTTTTATTTAAAAAAAGAATGCTTGGCCTGATGAGCAGCATGTTGCATAGTTGCAAATGTCGTGCTGTGAAATATTATATTCCTAAGCACTATCTGTCTCTCTGCATTCTGCAGTTTTCAGTTCTTATAGCTCTAACCACCTAACTTTATCCAATGACTGTATATGTATACCTAACTTTATCCAATGACTGTAGTGTTGGAGTGCAGTGGAAAGCAGTTGGAAATGAGGGTATAATCTTGCCATGTTAAGTAGCAGTGGTAGGCATCGTTCGATCCCAAAGGACCATGGGTTTGCTCCCCTTTTGGACTGATTCGAGCAGCGTCTTCTGTAGCTGTGCAGTCCAATCCAGGAGTGGCAGTCCTTTCCACACTCTGAGCAGATGTAGGCAGATGTTAGTCTAGTATCACGAGCAAGAATCTTCCTGAGGGCTCTCTTATCCTCTGCTGTCCTTGCTACTGTGGTTTCATATGTAGTGGGAGCTTCCTTCACTTCCCATTTCTAGGCGTACCTGTCTGAGGCAAGATACTGTCAGGTGTTCACACTGATGGAGAGACTGCCGAGATTACACTTGCGTATGTCCTTGTAGCGCAATTTGGGTTACCGTTTCGGCCTCTTTCCTGACTCGTGCTCTCCGAAGAAGAGGTTTTTCAGTATATTTGGCCGTCCATCATGCATGACACATGACCCAACCAATGCATATGCCTCGTTTTGAGGAGTGTGACCGTGGAGATGGTGCTTGTCCTCTCAAGTACTGTGCTGTTGGGGATCTTGTCCTGCCATGTGAAACCAAGTGTGCACCTAAGGCAGCACATATGCATACATTTAGCCTCTGCTGTTGTTCTAAGAGCAAAGTCTATGTTTCACTGGCATACAGTAATGTGCTCAAAACACAGGCTGTGTAAACCTGCACCTTCGTGTGCACAGTGCGCTTATTATTAGCTCATACTCTCTTCATCAGCCTGGAGAACAGTGTGGCATTTTTTCAATGTTCTTGCTGATCTCTCTATCAAGTGACAAGTTGTCAGAGATCATAGAGCCTAGATACATGAACTCTTGGACAACCTCCAGCTTGTAGTTGCTCACCCTGATAGATGGATCATTGCCCACATTTTGGCCTGTCACCTGGATCTTCTTTAAACTGATTGTGAGGCCAAATTCCACATGTGCATCCTTAGATTAAGTCATGAGTGACTGAAGTTCCTGCTGAGTGCGAGCAGCAGTAGTTATGTCAACAGTGAACAAGAACTCTCTCAGATGCTTCCTAAGCACCCTGAACTTTGATCTAAGCCTCGACAGTTTGAAGAGGTTGCTGTCCATTCTTATTCAGAGAAGGACACCCTCTGTAGCAGTTCCAAAAGCAAATTTCAGCAGAACTGAAAAAATATACCAAACAGTATTAGAGCCAGTACTTACCCCTGCTTCACTGCACTGAGAATCTTGAAAGGTTTGGATATGTATCCATCGTACATGATGAGCGCCCTTCATGGAAGGCCCTAATAATGCTAAGCAGTTTTGGAGGACAGATGATCTTTTCCAGAATTGCTTGGTCAGATCAATGAAGGCAATATACAGAGGTTTGTTTTGCTGTCTGCACTTTTCTTTTAGTTGTCTAACAGAGAAACCCATGTCTGTAGTAGACCGTTCAGCTCTGAGCCCATGCTGAGACTCTGGGCAAACTCTGTCCACAAGAATATGGAGCCTCTTCAGGACAACACGTGTAAACAGCTTCCCCACAATACTGAGAAGGGAGATGCTGTGATAGTTGTTGCAATCACTTTTGCCACCTTTATTCTTATAGATAGCAACTATATTGGCATCACTCATTTTGCGGTGCACTAACTTCTCTCTAGCATTTGCATCCAGCTCCAAGATTAGGATACCACTGTCACATTTAAGGATTTTTGAGGGGCTACCATCTTTCCTGGGGGCTGTTCCAGAAGAGAGTGCTTTTAGTACATTGCTGAGTTCTTCCATGGTGGGCTCAGCATCAAGTTCAGTCATAGTTGGCAGAGACAGGTTGCCATTCAGGGGTCTCTCTCTAACTGTTTGTCTAGCATACAGCTGCAAGGAGTCTTCCACTCAACATTCCATCTGCTTAGTTATGCCCTTCTAGACCTCACCTGTGGCTGACATGCGTGTGGCGATCTTCCTTTGTGATATACCAATGGCTTGCTTAATTCCATCATACGTTCCTTGCATGATATCGATGTCCATGGCCTGCTGAATCTTGATGCAAAGTTACAGCCAATAATCATTTGCACATCGCTGAGCTACCTGCTGCACTTGACTCTGAGCACATGGGAGTGCATGCAAGTTCTCCTCACTGGGAGAATACCCGTATGCAGCCGGTGGCCTGTATCTTCTTCTCAGTCAGGGGTGTCAGCACTTCAGTGTGTGCTTCAAACCAGTCAGTACACTTGACTGTCTTCTTCCCAAAGATAGATACTGCAGTGTTATAGATTGCATCCCGTAGTTTTTCCCACCTGTTGTTGATGTCAGTGCCATCTGGGTGGGGCAAGACCTTTTCAAGTGCTTGAACAAAAGAATCTGCGCAACTGGCTGTTCTCTTTACCTTTACTACACATGAGCGAGTGGTCAGTGTCACAGTCTTCACTCTGATAACTAACACTTGCTATACTGCTGCTTTTGGTGAGGACAAGGTCAAGCTGGTGTCAATGTTTCAATCTTTGGTATCACCACAAAACTTTGTGCTAGGGCTTGACATTGAAGAACGTGTTGGTTATGCAGAGGTCATATTGGGAACAAAGTTTAAGGAGATGCTGTCCGTTTTCATTCATCTTTCTGTTCTGAATTGTCCCAGATCATGTGATGGCCATCTGTGATGGTCACTGCCAACTCTGGCATTACAGTTGCCAAGAATGAATAATGGTTCATGGGAAGGGACCACGCTGATGGCAGTACTAAACTCATCATGGAACTTGTCCTTGACTTCCTGGGTAAAAGTTAAAGTAGGCAGGTAGACACTGACAATGTTGGCCAGGGGTGTTTGTAGCTGAATTTTTAGCATTCTCTCATTTCCCACATTTGGTGGTATGACTGAGCCATTAAGGCTGCTTCTCATTGGAAACCAATACCATGTTCCCTGGTCTCTTCTGGAAGCATCCCATGCCAGAAAAAAAGTGAAGTCTTTCTCCCTGAGATGTCCAGTGGACGTTAGCCTTGTTTCTTGGAGAACCGCAATGTCCATCTGCAATCTGCTCAGCTCATTAATGACTGCAGTCTTCCATGCATCACTGATGGTCTGTAGTTCTTCCATAAGGCCTGGAGTCATTGTTCTTGCATTCCATGCGCCCAACCTAAAGGCTGGCTTATTTTGTTGCTTTTTTTGTTTCCAGGTGTAGTATTAACAATCCACCTGTTGGAGGTTCCCAAAGCCCCACACAAGCAGTGGAGAAAGTGGACCATGGTGAGGCAGCACCTGCTTTCTCTGCATCAAGACCCACAAACAACAATGGTATTTTCTTACATTCTGCTTCCCTCTGGATCATAGCTTTCTGTTAACGTTGTCAAATATTTGCTTCCCCTCCTCAAAACTACATTGATTCATATCTATCAGTTTTGGCATTACTTTTGCCATTCTTTTATCCATTATAGACATGAGTACTTTGTAAGCATGATTTAGTATTGAAATGGGCCTGTATGAAATTGGACCTTATGGATCTTTACCCTCTTTAGGTATTACAGGTACCACCACTTTCTTCCAGGATGATGATAACCTCTCCTCCTCTTAAGATACTGTTAAACAAAACCTTCCAGATCTTTAGCATTTTTTTCCGCCTAGTTTTCAAACTTCCACAGGAATACCACCTATTCCTGGGGACTTTCCTGTAGATTGGTTATACGCCACAATTTTTATCTCATGTTCTCCTATTCTCCTATCCTGTTAGTAACGGAGTCTCATCCACCTCTAACCTTAGACTATTGAATTCTTCCATAAACATTTCCATTTGTAGGTTTTCTTGATTTTCATACTTCTCTGCTTTGTAGAGACGCTAATAGAATTTCTGAGATATTTCTGATACCTCTACAGGATCTCTTGTTACCTTCTTTGTTATAGGCTGCCTAATTTTTGTGACAGCCCTTTCTACTTTGTTGCCTGAGCCATTGTGCTAAAAGTTTTTGTGGCCTACTGTTATCAAAAAACAGTTGCTTAACAGCAGTCTTTCTAAGCTTGTGTGTATTTCTGAGGTAATCCCTTATTTTCTGCCTTCCATTCTGCAGTTGATCCTCTTCTTATTCTGTGAGCTTCCCCCTATTGTGCAATACTTTCACATTTGTCAGTCCCTCTAAATAATTCTTACTTCTTGACTATAGCTCCCTTTCTTTTATTTCCACCCTATTTTTAAACTACACGTTAATTTTATCCCACTCCCTAGCTATATTTTCAGAAGAAATTTCTATCCTGTCTAACAGCTTCTGAATAATCACCACTACCCATTCCTTAGTCCTCTCTTTTTAACAGATAGGCAGGAAAGTGCCAGTGTCTCATTTTTATTTCATTACCCTGTGTTTTTATTTTAGCTATTGCTGGCGCATGATCTAAAGTAGTTATTGGTTGGGTATCAAGACCTTCAATTAAAATGCACATGTTCCTGTGAAATGTAAATCCTGTCTAGCCTAGCCCAGTTTTTATATCTTTGGTAATAATATGTAAATTCACTCTGAAATCCTATTTTTGATTTCACATCTTCTATGCCAAATATTTTCATAAATTTTTTTCAAAAATCTACCCTCCTTTGTTATATTTTCCCTTCTGGGCCCCCAGACATATCTTCACTGCTGCAAATCAAATTCCAGTCCCCACCTATAAGTAATATACCTTGCTGAAAACTAATTATTTCTCCCAGAATTTTAAGTTCCATTATAGCATTAATGTAAGTACATGCCAGTGTAATCCTCCTCTCTTGCCGTTAACGCCTTAGCATTACAAATATGTCATTATTATCTTTTTATCTTCTTCTATCATTATTGGAGCTCCTCTTATAGTTAATACAATTACTCCTGTTTTACTTTGTCCCAGGTATTTCACTGAATAACCATACTGAAAACCTTTCTTTATCAAATTAACATGTTCAGTTCTTTCTAAGTGTGTCTCCTGTAACATAACTATTTGCACTCTACATTTTTAATATGGTTCACTACTCTTCCTTGTTTACATTTAAAGATATTAAAGAGAACATCATTATATTAAAAAGTTATTATTCCCACTTTTTATGTACAACACTTTTAGTTCCAGCTTTTGTGTTGCATGCATACACTGTTTAGCAGGTTGAACATTTATGCAGTTGTTTCCTGTCATATACATTTGAGCCTATGTCACATCTTATAATATTTTTTATTTTATTGAAAATCTTCAAAAAAAAAAACACACCCCCAATGCCCACCTACAACCTATTAACTTAATACTAACACGCAAAGCTATGTGCACCTTCAAATATTGAAGTTTTACCCTTCTAACAGGAACAGAAGTCCCAAACTGACAGCTGCACTGACAGACTTGAGTTAACCTAAAAGAAAGGTCACCCATGGTAAGATGCATAATACAGTCTATAGTACTGATTGGTTTTGTTTTTTTATTTATAGCACTTCCAGTTGGGAAAACCCCTGAATGTTTTCAGAGAACATTAACTACCTTGGAAAAGCCCCTGAATGCTTTCAGAGAACATTATCTCCTAGCCAATTTGTCTTTTCTTATTTTCCCCCTCAGCTAGTCACGCTCCACCAAACTGTAGCCAGTTCCTTTTTATCAGATTGTCTCCATAGAGACATGAGAACCAGGTAGCCAGTTTCTCTTTATCAGATTGTTTCCATGGAAACATGAAGATCAGCTGCAGAACTGTTACTGAGCATACATGTGTTTGCTAGAAAAGCCCTCATAATATTCAATGTTCATTTACAGTAGTGAGTCAATTATCCAAACTAATTATGACCTAGAGTAGTTCAGACAATCAAACGTATAATTGAATCAGATAAAAAAACTTATAAAAATGTTTTTGATGAACATTAAACAAGAAAAATAAAACAAATTTACTGCAAGTACAAAACGGTACAGTATGTTGTTGTAGTAAAAGCTCAAAAAATGCAAGCAAATGCATATTAAGTTTACATATTCATAGTTTATAATTTTTCCTACCAGAAAACTTTGGAAAACTGCGTTCTAACAGGTTAATTGATGTTTTGGATAATCAACGTTTCACAGCTTGCTTTTTGTAGGACAAACTTTTGTATTTACTCCTTAGAGTGTACTTCATCAAAAAAATCATTTTGTCCCCCCAGGGAAGAATACTTTGACGACAGCTGGGTACGGCAGTTTGAATGCCAAGCCTGCATTTCAGCATTCCCTGAATAGTGGAATAAATTTGCTCCTCTTCTGTCTGATATACAATGAGTAATCATTCTCCACAAACACTCTGCTGTCTCCCACTTTTAGTATTTCGTCCTTCTGGCTCAGTTGTCAGAATCAACTCCTCCTTGATGGTGAGATTGCATCTTTACTATTAAAGGTCTAAGTTGCTTTATTATAGCCAGGTTTGGAGCATACACACAATGCGCCCTTTCAACTAACAACTCCTGCTGTGGAATACCAGTCCAGTTGCTTATTTGTGTTTTCATAAAATTAATGCAGTCTGTTTCTTACAGCTTCACTGGTGTAGCTGAAAATCTCAGGTTTTTCCCTATGTGCTCTGTCCTCTAATTTTACTTTTTTTTTTAAACATCTCTTCCTGAGCAATCTCGTATTCAGACAGCCTTTTCTTTATTTTGACGTTTGATTTTTGCAGTTTTATCATCCCATCTGAATATCTATTTAAAGCTTCTTCTATTTGTTTCAGCCTTTTGTTGATTTTGCTGGTGTACTCCATCACTGTTTTCTTTATTTTAACCAGCTGTGTATGCAGCTGTCTTACATCTTCCTGTTGGTTACTGGAAGTCATGTCTGAAACTTGCATTGCTTTTTCTGAACAGCTACAGAACTTTCCCCAGTCAGTATTTCTTCCTCACTTTTTGTAGCTGATTTTTTCCAGATCTTCTGTATTTCTTTATTCCTGGCATCCAGGCAGTGCATTTACTGAAATGTACCCATAAACACAAGTCTACTGGCCTTTCCTGTTGAGTTTCTGTTTTCATACTGGGAGAGCTAGAAATAAGCTGCTACTCACTGTGCAGCCATCTTGGAAGTTCGCAAGCACTTAAACTTAAACCTTTGAAGTATTTTCATAGAGAATAGTGCTTGTGTCCAATTTATCTAAGGTATTCATCCAAAACAGCCCGGTCAAGTGCCACATGTCATACTTAATTTTTTTCTAATACAGTGCTGCCCATTTTATTGTGTCAGACTGTTTTATTTTATTTTTTTAAGTACATTTTTTTTTACAGTCACTTGATTGGACCACAACCTTTCATTTAACTTCAGTGAGCATTTCTTCCTGAAAATCCATTTCTTCGTTGCTAAGTCCGTCAGTCTTGATGTGATGTTGTCACGTGAGGTTATTGAACTTGGCTTGAGTAAACTAACTTCTCTTGTTCTGACATTGATTAGGAAGACCTACAGATATAGAAAATGCCTCAAGATCTCCATCATTTAAGGTGGTCTTTCGAGTGTCATGTCATCAGTCTGCAAACCAGCATTTTTATACCATCCATTTTCACTCTAGAGTTGGGGCAAAGTAGTAATGTTCCACAGCTACAGTCCTACTGTGAGGCAGGGAGACTTTGTCTCTATTTGCCCTGTGACTATTTCCTTGCTTTGTGAGGGTGAGTATACAGGGATATCAGATTCGGGTAGCACAGCTTACACTTTGAAACGGTCATGCTTGAAACCCTGTGGATTTCCCCCTTCCTTAACTGGTTTGTAACCATAAAAAATTGTGTATGTGTGTGTGTATATATATATATATATATATATATATATATACACACATACATACACACACACATGTGTTCCTCAGTCTCCAAGGGGAGTGAGGCAGTTTCAAAGTTAGGGAACACCTTCTCCATCAATTCCTGCTTCTCTTGGCTGCCCATTTTGGAAGTGTACCACTTATCAAATTTGTCAGAAGTGGAGCAGGTAGACAACATGCTTCCATAGCAGTATTGGTATTTGGACTGCAATTACTTGGGCTTCTGTGCAGATGTTTTGCAAGGCATAAAGTTTGAGTTACACTATAGAGATCTTAGGTCACTTTAGCAGAGCTGCCCTTTAAAGGAATCTTGTCTTGGTCTCTCATTGCCTTGTTCTGTATTTCTTACTTCTTGACTCTTTAAGCTGCTTAGGAATGTAAGATGGTTCTGATATGTGCACACAACATATCTGAAGATTTTCTAAAGGAACTTCTGGGATGAATCCTATATTGACCCTTCTTCCTTCCAACCACAACAGTAGTGTGGAGGCTTTAAAGTCGTATAACTTGGTGTGTGTGGTTATAATGTAAAATTAACTCCCTTTTGTTTTATTTTCACTTGTACATAAGCAACAAAGCTCAGCTGGTGGTCAGGAATGCAAGTAATATGGCACTGAGTTAGATAGAAGGAGCACATCTTCAAAATAAATTGTTGACATCTTTGAAAGATGGACAATGTCTTCCTGGGTGAGATAATCTTATTGGTTAAACCAGCTGCAGCTGTCCGTGCCAGACATATTCACCTATGGTAAGTATGTATATTAGAAAGTAGTTGCTACTAGAACAAAGAAATTTCTTGCAGTGCTTTAGCTTTTGTCGATAATGCAGTCTGACACTTGGCTGTTAGAATTAAGCCTTCAGCTGTAAGAAAATAAATTTTGTTGGTCATTCTTTAAACACAATAAAAATGCATCTCTGATTGTCACTTACAGATGAATGCGATACAGAGGCCGTCATTTACAGAGATTGTTCAGCGGCTTGAGGAAATTCTGGAAGAACAGCTGTGTGACGGCATCCCAGTGGCAGAGTTGCATAGTGGTGATGAGGAAGGTGCCTTTTCAGAGACATCTCCTATCCATGAAGGTACTTCCATTGTTATGGGTAATATATGTGATGTTATAGGATGTTTTCTTATTCTATGTTTGGAATATTTTTTTAATCTTGATCATTCTAGCATTCTGTCCCGAGTGTTGCACCTGCATATGATATGTGGAATGTGAGTATCTGTTTTCATAGGTAGGTTCTAGGCTATCGGCCCAAGGGCCTACATAAGCCTAGCCAAGAAGGTTCCCTGGCTTACGCCACCCAAGAAAGTTATTTTCCTGTGCCACTGTCGAGCAGAGACACAGAAGTGATCCCCAGGGTGTATTTCCTATTTTCCATCCACTCAAGATTTTTCTTGAGTGCTAATGAAGAACTTTGCTTGACCTAGATGGGTAGCCTGTTCCAGAGTATGGGAAGCCTCTGGGACAAGAATCTATCCCTCCAGCATGTCCTGTTTATTGTGGTGACAAGGTTTAGGTTCCTAGAGCATGTAGCTCAGAGGGATTGGGACTTCTTTAGGTGTAGCATGTCCAACAGCTCTGGGTTTGACATAGCTTTGTATGTTAGGTAGAGATCGCCTCTGAGTAGGCGATATGCAACAGAGTAAAGCTGGAGTTTTTTGAGACGGCCTGCATAGGGCATCTGTTTGAGGCCAGTAATCCTCTTTGTAAGGTAATTCTGTGGCCTTTCCAGTTGTTGTAGATGTCTTGTGAGGTACATACCAAAAGGGGCGTTGTACTCTATAATGGGTCTAATGAGTGATGAGTAGAGGGGAACAATGACCTCTTTTTTTCTGGATGAGAAACCTATGAGGTAAGGCACGTAGAAGGATTTCCTGACCACTGTGGCGATGTGATTATTAAAGGAGAGACTACTGTCCACCTGTTTCCCAAGGTCTCCATCTCCAGGAGGATTGCTTCATTTGCCACTCTTTTAGCAGCAGAGTGTTACTGGAGCACAGGAGAAAACTGTTGGACAGGGGTTTGCTGAAACCAGATTTACAGGAGTCTTTGGACAAGGCTGACCAGGCTTCCAAGTCATCGAAGGGTTCAAAGTCCTCTAAAGCTTCATCGGAGCCTAAGTCGTTGGCTCCAAGCCTTGCTGTTAAGGTGCAGTCACCAGTTCCACAGTCTTCAGAGCTGGTCCCCGGTATTGGAACCGGTCTCCGAAACTTTGAGATCACCCAGTTTGCAGTTGGTGGCTTCTTCGATACCTTCGACTCGTTCTTCGAGAACCCTGTCCGATGTGGACCGAGTGGTGCAGAGGCTTCTTGAGACCTCGGCACTAGCCAAATTACTGTCTGCTTTGAACCAACCGGTTTCGGAGCCGAAGATCATTTTATCTGCTGTCTACTCCTCCTCCGAGCCAAGCAGGGCCTTCAGAGCTGGTGGAGGTGGAACTGATGATTGTGGATCCTTCAGAGCCGAGGCCTGTTCCGGTGCTATCGGCTCCGTCAACTCAGACTACTTCGGTGCTGTTTGAGGAGTCTGGGAGCCGGCACTCTCTGGTCGGCTCTGTGGGGGAGAGTCGAACCTATGTGTTGGTTCCGACCCTTCCTCTCGGAGCTTCGGCGCGGATGAGTTCATCTCCTTCCTCTGGGTCGGAGCCCACTGTGTCGGCGCCGGGGAGGTTGCCGTCTTCTTTGGAACCGGCTGCTTCCTCGCGTCGGAGCAGTGGAGCCTTCAATGCTATGAGGAGGGTTATGTCTTCTAAGACTCAGTCATCAGGGCCTTCCTCCTCCTCCCCTAAAGTGTCGCTTTCTACCTCTACATCATAGGTCCCTGTAAAGCGTCAAGACCTAGAGCCTCAGGTAGCCCCATTGGGTGACCCATGTTCTACTGAGACCTCACCGGAAGCCTCCACTGATGAGGTTCCCAGGAAGAAGCTTTGCAAGAGGAGGCATTTGGACTCCCCGCAGGAGTCTATTACATCAGACACCAATTTAGAGGAGTCAGAAGGTCCCCACGGTTCCTTTCAGAGGATATCTCCTTTTCTGATATCCTTGAAGTCCTTAAGCAGAGGGGTGACTGGCAGTCCATTAGCCCAACTGATGATGAGTCTGTGCTTCTGAAGGCCTTTGGGTCTCAACCCTCCACCTCCTAGGTGACTCCGCCCTTCAATGAACTAATGGAGTTGGTTGCTAGTGGGGCGTGTGAGTCTCCTGATGCTATGGAACCTGTCCCTCGAAGGCCCAACAAATTTATTACGTCACCCCAAGACAAACTGTTCCTTACCAAGGGAGTGCTGATTGATGCCATGGTGGTGGCGGCGGCCACCAAGAAAGAGATGTCTGAAACCTCTTCTACTGTCCTTCCTCCTAATAGAGATTCCAGAACTATGGACAGGTATGGGAAACGCATCTTTAGTTCTGAGACTTTTGCTATGCAATTGCTCAACTATTTGACACATTTTACCCGTCTTCAAAGAGATCTCCTAAAAGAGCTTGGAGATACTCTACAGGGTAGTACAGATGGAGGTGTCTCTGATAAGGTGACAGCCCAGCTTAATACCCTTAATTCCATAGTTAACTCGTCCATGAGCTCATTTCTTATGCAGCCGATGGTTCAAGTCAGGCAGCGGGTTCAGCAGTAGCTCTTCGGAGACATTCCTGGATGCGCATATGCTCCTTTGTGGAAGCCTTCAAGTCTTCCTTTGTTAACACCCCATTTGTTGGCTTATCCCTTTTCGGGCCCAAAGTCAAGGAGACCCTCACTAGGTGTGAGCAAGATGGAAAGACTCTATCTGCCGTAGGAGTCTGTTTTTCCACCCCTACTAGACCATACCCCAAAGGGCAAAAGGGAGGAAAAATGTGGTTCCGGAAGTCCCAAGGAGCTTTTCAGAACACACGTAGTGAACCCCCCACCAGGGGCAGAGGAGGGGGTAATAATGGAAGATGCCGCTCAGCCGGCAGAGGGGGTCCGCAAAGTCAGGGCGACAGGGATCAGTTCTTTGGTAAGCCCTCCAAGTGCTCCTGAAAGGAGGCCCAGCTATCCTACTCTGGAGGCAGTCGGGGGCCACTTGTGTTTGTATCTAGACGCCTGGCTAGAAATTACAAAAGATTCGTGGGTAGAAAGAATTGTTGCCAGAGGTTATGTCATTCCGTTCTCAGAACTCCCACCCGTACGAAGAAAAATCCCAGACATTCCACCCAGTCTCAGGGATCAAGTGGCTATAGAAATTCAAAGGCTGCAGGAAAAGTGTCATCCAGCCAGTCCCAGCAGACCAAATAGGATTCGGAACCTACTCCAGGTTCTTTTTAGTTCCAAAGAAAACAGGAGACTGGAGGCCCATCATGGATCTCAGCAGACTCAACGCCTTTGTAAAGAAGATGTTCCGGATGGTCACGCTTCAATCGATTCTTCCGTTCCTAGGAATGGGCAATTGGATGTGCTCTATAGATCTCAAGGATGCGTACTATCATATCAAAATGGCCAGACCATCCAGAGATCACTTCCGTTTCCGACTGGGAGCCAGTCACTATCAGTTTCGAGCACTGCCCTTTGGTCTCACAACAGCCCCCAGAGTGTTTACCAAATGCATGGCAGTGGTTATGGCTCAGCTGAGGCATCTAGGATTCCGAGTGTTTTTGTATCTGGACAACTGGCTCCTTACCGCTGCCTCCAGGCATCAGCTACTTCTATCCAGGGATCACACACTCAATCTGTGCTGTCAGTTAGGAATCACTATAAATTTCGACAAGTCTGCATTGTCACCATCGCAGCATATTTCCTTTATCGGAGCAGACTTAGACACCACCACTGCCATGGTAAAATTGCCACTGGACAGAATAGTCACTCTTCGAAAACAGGTAGCAGACATCCTGACGGGAACAAAAGTACCAGCCTGTCAAGTGTCGAAACTACTAGGTACCATGGCAGCAACACTCATAGCAGTTCCTCTGGGGCGTATGCACATGAGAATAGGTTCATAGGTTGGTACTAGGCTATTGGCCCTAGGGCCTATACAAGCCTAGCCATAACAGTTCCCTGGCTATTTCTTCCCACACTATTTACTTCCTTGGACCCCTGTCTAGCAGGGCGACTGATGTGATCCCCGGGGTGGATTTCCTTTCTCTCATCCAATCGTCAAGGTTCCTTTTGAAGAGGGCTGAAGAGATGCTCTGTTTGACGTGTATGGGCAGTCTATTCCAGAGTCTGGGGAGTTTCTGGGTCAGGAACCTATCCCTCCAGCATGTTTTGTTTATTGTGATGACAAGGTTTAGATCCCTGGAGCGTGTGGCTCTGAGGGATTGGGATTTCTTTAAATGTAGTATGTCCAACAGCTCTGGGTTTGACATAGCCTTGTATGTTAAGCAGAGATCGCCACTGAGTAGACTATATGCGACAGAGTATAGCTGGAGTTTTTTAAGTCGGTCAGCATAGGGCATCTGCTTTAGGCCTGTAATTCTTTTAGTGAGGTATGTCTGCGACCTTTCCAGTTGTTGCAGATGTCTTGAGAGGTACATACCAAATGAGGTGTTGTATTCTATAATGGGTCTAATGATGGATGAATACAGTGGGACAGTGGCCTCCTTTTTTCTGCATGAAAAGCACTTAGTGATGAGGTGTGCTACATAGAAGGATTTCCTGACTGTTGTGGCGATGTGGTTATCGAAGGTGAGACCACTGTCCACCTGTGTCCCTAAGTCTCATCATATTTTCGGTGTTTAGTGTACTGCCACCTTTGTGATAATTCAGGGGTACATGTTTTTTCCCAAAGGGGATAACTATACATTTCTTGGAAGTGAGCTTGAACCCATGGCTCTGGCACCAATCATCTGTTTCTGTAAGGCCCTTTTGTAGAGTATCCACATCATTTGGGGATTCAGTAATGGCTCCCAGTTTACAGTCATCTGCGAACTTTGTTAGCCAGAGTCCCTTAGTGTTGGCCTGTCCTTCAGAGAAGATGATGCCAAACAAGAGCGGTCCCAGGATTGAACCCTGAGTTTCTCCACTTGTCACTTGTCTAGAGCTGGATTTGAAGTTGGTTACTTTTACAGTGTGGGTTCTGTGAGTAAGCCAGTTGGCAACCCATCGAGTGATGTAGGGATTAATGCCCAGCTTAGTAAATTTATCTATGATTCCAGAGTGGGGGATGGTGTCGAAGGCATCGGTGAGGTCCAAATAGGCTGTGTGGACCGCCTCCCCTTGTCCACGGCTCTGGATACTGATTCGAAGAAGTCAGTCAGGTTCAGGAGACAAGATCGGCCCTTCGCAAATCTAAACTGGGTGGGGTCCAGTGTTTAAAGGTTGCCAATGTCTTTCTTTATAAGTTCTTCAATGGTTGCTCTTCACCCAGTGGTCTTTCCAACTACTTCCAATGTCATTCTTGATAATAATTACAGATTCATAGGTTCATAGGTTCATAGGTTAGTACTAAGCTAACTGCCCTTGTGAGCCATGCAGGAAGGATCTTCTTTGGTGGATGACCAGCCATCAGGTAACAGTAGGTCACCCATTTGTTCTTCCCCCGCCATCAGTCACAGTGACCACAGATGCTTCTCTGATAGGGGGAGGGGCTTTTTCAGGGAAGAACAACACCTGGTCAGAGACGAGAGTCACAGTTGCACATCAGTGTCCTGGAGTTGAGAGAGGTGCTTTTGGTGTTGCAGTACTTCCACGACTCTCTACCTCTGGGGACGATTGCGATCCAGACCGACAACATGCCTGTGGTCTAGTACATCAAACAAGGGGGAACCAAGTCTTACCCCTTATGTTGAGAGGCTCTGAGAATTTGGCAGTGGGCTGTGTCCACCAGGCACTTTCTGATAGCCACGCATATCCCGGGGAAATCCAACGTGATAGCGGACAAACTGAGCAGAGCCTTTCTGATGCCGCACGAGTGGTCCCAAAAAGACGAGGTTGCAGAGATGGTTTTCCGCAGTTGGGGCCGACCTTGCTGCGAACTGTTTGCATCCCCTATGAATGCCAAATGCAGAAGCTACTTTGCCCTGAATCCCCCACCAGGGGACAGCCCAAGGGATTCGCTTGTACACGATTGGCCCCTGGGACTCCTATATGCCTTTCCACCAATTCCCCTGAATCCGAAATTCTTGTAGAAAGCCAAAGCCCTGGGGAGGACTGTAATTTTATTAGCCCAATTTTGGCCTTGACAGATTTGGTTTCCCTTCCTTCGACTCTACCAACTGGAGGAAGCTTGGATTCTGGACCCAGTTCCAGATCTACTGACACATTCGTCAGGGGCCCTTCATCCTTCTCTTCATTCCCTCAGATTGACAGCTTGGCTGCTCCAATTCCCAACTTAGCCAGGTCACACAATTTCTCCTCGGAGGTACAGCATATTCTTGTATCCTCTCATAAAGCTTCCACCAGAAAGTTGTATGCAAGCCAATGGAAGCAATTTGCTTTTTTTGGGCTTCCCAAAATAATATTGACCCTTACGTCGCCCCAATTGCTAGCATTTTGGAATTCCTGACTAAGTTTTTTCATGAAGGTGTTGCAGCTGCCACTATAAGAGTTCAATTGGCTGCAATTTTGAATTTTCACCTCTGATCTGAAGGTTCTAACCTAATGTCTCAGACTATGTAGGGCCTTCTTAAAGGGTACCATGCATCTTAGACCACCTGTTAGTCAACCTTTTGTTGTCACGGATCATTCTTTCTCCCTTTGAGCCTGCATCATCCTGCCATTTAAAGTTTCTCTCTTGGAAAACAATCTTCTTGGTAGCCATTGCCTCAGCATGTAGAGTATCCGAACTTCAGGCCCTATCTATCAAACCCCCATATTTGGTGTTTCATCCCGACAGAGTGTCACTGAGGACTTAACCCTTCCTTCCTTCCAAAGGTGTGTTCCGAGAATAACCTGAATCAAACTATTGAACTCCCAACTTTCTTCAGTAACCATTCTAACAATTTGGAGTATATGTTGCATAAGCTTGATGTTCACAGGCAATTAAGATTCTGTTTGGACAGAACAAAAGAATTTAGAAAATCAGAACAACTCTTTGTTTCTCTTGCTGACACTATGAAAGGGCTACCAGTATCCAAAGTTACTCTTTTCAAATGGTTAACTGATTGCATAAAATGTACATATTCCTCAGTGAATCAACCATTAGAACATAGCATGAAAGCGCATTCCACTAGGGCTGTTTCTACTTCCTCAGCTTATGTGGCTAGGCTGCCTTTGGACACTATATGTGCAGCTGCCACTTGGTTTCAACCGCATATCTTCATCACGCATTACAAAATAGATAGGGCCTCCAGGGACAGGGCTTCCTTTGGTTCCACTGTCCTCAGGAATATACTCCCGTGAGCCACCCAGGGTTAGGGTGCTGGGGATGCTACCCATGTGTAAGAGTGAATGGCGAGATTGAACAACTTCACATAAAAAAGTTACGTTCTTACCATAACGTTCCATGTGAGTTGTTCATCTCACTTTCATTCTTACATTTCCACCCGCCTTCCCCTTACAGGTTTCTTGAAGAACGAGTAAGACTTGCAGCCTGGTTGGTCTTTTTCTAGGATTTCCTACTCCGGCTGGAGTTCCTTTCAGGTGTTATGTTTTACAGGCTAGGATCTGCAAACTAGATCTGAGGTGAGACATAGAGCATCATGGGATAGGGACTTGGCCTCGAGTTACTCTAAAACCTTGAGCTTGTGAAAGCGGCCGACTCGGAGCTGATGGATCGGCTCTGAACCCATGTGTAAGAATGAAGGCGAGATGAACAACTCACATGGAACGTTATGGTAAGTACATAACTTCTTTTTTATTTTCCTCACATGGAGGAATACTTTTTTAATTAGACCATAGCCTTGATGAAAGCAATATTTTATTGGAACAAATAGAGGCTCCCTTCTGAACTAAGGAGATATTATGATATGTTACAAATGGATATTATGGCCATTCCTTCCTGTTATGCTAACCTTGGAAAATTTGTTGAGTGCTGCTTGTAATCGCCCTGTTATCCAGCCATCAATCCCTAACACAGCAGATAAGATGTATAAAGTGACTCAGACTAATACATTTCTTTTCTCTCGCCTTAGATCAGACCCAGCTGCAATATTCACTGCATCTGTTGTTGGGACTAGATTGGTTTTGAAGACCAACCCTTCACCTGCTAACAAGGAAGGCAAGGATTGGTCTGTCTAGATAAGAGAATGTTTTCTTCTTCCACTTTGGCTTTCAGAATTGTCAGTTGTCAGGCATACCTTTGGAAGTCTATGCTTTGTTGTATGGATAGTCTAAAGAAATTTGCTAAATCACTTCCTGGAAAATAGTTTTTTTTTTTTTTTTTTTTAATCATACTGTTTCTACTGCTGGGGTGCCTTCTGTGCGGAGTCTGCATGTCCTCCCTGTGGTCGCGTGGGTTTCTTCCGGTTTCCTCCCACATCCCAAAGACATGCAGTAGGTGGATTGGATACTCTAAATTGGCCCTAGGTGTGAGTGTGTGCGTGTGTGTGCCTTCTGTGGAAGGTTGGGCACCGGGCTGGCAACTCGACACTGTAAAACTGCACTGCCAATCATGAGCGGACAGATGATCTGCTGTGGCGACCCCTAACCTAGAAAAGCCGAAAGAAGAAGAATCATCATACTGTTTCTACCTTGCCCAAGTTATGCAGGCATGCTTTGAAGAGTGTGTACAGTAGTGCAGATACTGTGTCGAGATTCTGATTTAGATAGAGTTATTGTTTGGCTCTTCTGCTGACCAGGTTCTCAAAGAATATGATGAAAGACAGAAATAAATTTAGGAGTTTCCAAGCTATTTCATGAATTCCAGTATAAATGTTGTAGGATTTTAACAATTTGCTTAGCTTCTGGTGTCAGTGCAAGGGAATCCAATATCTGTCCGCTTGGGAAGACAAGGTCGACAGGCCATGCTGCTTTGCCAGAGATGGTCTGCACCTATCTCCTCTAGGCTTTCGTATACCTGCAAAGGCATTAGCCACCCATTTTGTGCTTTTTTTTTAGGCAGTGTCAAAATAACCAACCTCCTAACATAACAAAATCCTCTCTAGGTAAAGTGAAGGTACTGCTACTTAATGGTGGGAGTCTAAACAAGGAACTGCACTTTTTGGAAGCACTCCTCACTTTGGAAGATACTAATGTTTGTGCAGTCACTGAGACATGGTTCAAAGGTGCGAAAAGCACCACAGCTGTGCAGGGCTACAATGTCTTCCGTACGTTCAGAACAAAACTGAGCATGAAAGAACCAAAGGAAGAAGGAGTATCCATCTTCATTAAGGATAAGTATACCTCAATACTGGTCAAACTACTCCATGTCCAATTAACTATAGGCAAAGCCCCCTACCACATCATAGCTAGCTATAGGTCCCCCACCATGAAACAGGAAAAGCATACTGCATACCTGAATTTACTGCAGTCACTTGCCATACAGCCCAACACCTTATTCATTGGTGATTTTAATTAAACTACCATTGACTGGAAAACATACATGACCACAAACATGCTGGCTCAGAGGTTCTTGGACTTTGTCAATGCAAATGCTATGGAACAGCTACTCAGCACACCCACAAGAGGCTCAAATGTTCTGAACATAGTACTCACTAACATACCAAATACAACACCACACAAAGTGCAAAGCCACAGCACCAAATTGCTTCACCACAAACGAAAAAGAACACAGATCCAAGCAGTCAAAGAATTTATTGTCTCTAGCGCCTCAGCCACAGTTAGCCTTCAAGGAGTAACAGTTCACACATTTTACACAGTATATATACACAATTTGATACCAATTAAAAAACAATCAATCAATTAAGCTAGTTAAAATTTAAAGACATACATTAAATTACAGGATACTTTTCCAACAAAATTCTACATTCAAACCTTTGGGAATCAAAGTCCTATATTTTAAAATAAAAATAGCTTATTTTTTTAAAAGCATACTTTTAACTCTTTCTCTGTCAAAATGATCATTTGGAATATGTTCCAAAATAGTCATTTTCAAGCCCACTGGACTACTATTATGACATTCCTTAAAATGTTGGGCCACCGGACTCTCATTTTTGTTTATACGAATATCCCTCAAGTGTTCCAACATTCTCACCTTAAACATTCTTTTCGTTTGCCCAATATAAAATTTATTACACACACACTTCATAGCATAAACAACCCCCTCTGTTCTACAATCATAAACACCATTAGGTATAAAACGAATATTATTAATAATGGAGAAAGAACTCCCTGTGTAAGAACATACACTACATTTCCCACAAGGCTTCATACCTTTAACATAAATTTGTAACGGGAAAGTAACATCAGGTCTAACAAATTTAGTATGAACCAGCATGTCTTTGATGTTCCTACCCCTTTTATACGAAAAAATTAATTTTTTATTACTTAAACCTATTAAATCCCCAAAATTTTTCAAAAATTCCCAAAGATATAAAATACATTGTCTAATATCCTCACTAAGTATATTATATGTAGAAATAATAAAAAAATTATCTACTTCAGTATTATTAATAATCACATTATTTTGATTCCTAAAATTTCTTTTAATTTTTTTATTATTATTATTATTAAATCTAATATCAAATATTTATTTAATATCCCTATCAATAGATTTAGTATCATATTTCCTTCTAATAAACATATTCCTAGTCTGCTCTACTTCATTCATAAAATTATCTTGGTCATTGCACAATCTAGAAATTCTTAAAAATTCTCCATAAGGCAACGAATCAATAGTGTGCCTAGGATGACAACTGGTACCCAGTAAAAATTCATTAACTGACTCAAATTTTCTATGAATGCTAGTCATAATCTTGCTGCCATTTAAGCCACATAAATTAATATCCAAAAATGAAACTTTTCAACCAGATTGTAAACCATCAAATGATATATTAAATCTGTTCACTTGAATTTCTTGTACAAAAATATTTATCAAATCAAAACCCCCTTCACATAAAAAAATAAAATCATCTATGTATCTGAAATAATATTTAACAAAATTCCTAAAGAAAAAAGTTTTATAAATACATTCATTCTGTACTAAGCCCATGAAGATATTAGCATACATGCGTGCGAATGGAGCACCCATTGCTGTACCTTGAATTTGATGATATAGTTTTCAAAATAAAAATAATTATTTTCTAAACAAAACTTAACTAAATCTAAAACATAATGAGTGAAAGGGGTATCACCCATCTGACATAATATCGCCTCTAACCCATGAACATGTTGGATGTTAGTATACAAGCTTCTGACATCTAACGTAACCCAATACATGTTATCATTCCATCTAATATTTTTAATTTTCTCTAAAAAATCAAGAGAGTCTTGAATATAAGAAGGAAATAAGCGAGCTTCTTTTAACAGAATACCATGCAAGATGACACCCAAATTATGCAAAAAATATTTAGATGCTGAGACAATAGGGCGACCTGGTGGATTCATGCTGTCCTTATGTATTTTGGGCAAACAATAAAAATAAGCTGGACCAGAATCAACACCTAATAGTTTGTTCTTAACATCCTCTTCACACCAGTAACCCAGTCTCAGACCCCTTGAAATCAACAGAGCATACTTTTTCTTAGCTTGTTCTATCATATCGTTGTTAACCTTTTTATATACTGTTTCAACTTCTAATAAATCAAGACACATCTTAAGGTATTGGGTATAATGCATTATTAGAACCTTATTACCCTTGTCAGAAGGCTTAATAATCAACTCTTTTTGTCTAGAAAAATCAATCAACACTAACCACTCTTTTTTTAGATAAATTATACTGAGTTTGTCTCAAATCAAAATCTTTAAACAACATCTCATATTCAAATTCAGCCATAGACTGAAATCTCTTAATTCCTTCATGCAGAAAAGGTGGCATAAACTTCTTATTATTTCTTACTGCAGCAGTATCTATTAAACAGTAAGCATTCAACACACTGTCACATGAAACAAATGAGTCAGATGAATCTGTATCAGAAAAATAATCAGCATTACTAAATGAATCATCACTAAGGCTATCACTTGTAACTACAGAACCCACTGAATGTTCAAAAAAATACCATAAATGCATTTTTCTAACTACTTTAAACAAATCAATTTTGCACTCAAACAATTTTGGTATAACTGTAGGTACAAATTTTAAACCAAAATTCAAAACAGAAATAATATTATTATCAATTGCACAACCAGATAAATTAATCACATTATTAATACCATTTAGTCCTTTTGTTATTCCGCCACTGGTGTTGTTGTCCCCCTCTATAATGTTCTTGTTCCGGATGACTTCTCTTCTGTTGTCGTATATTCTCCCCCTGGTAAAGAAAATTCTCCTGGAAATAACGTTCATTATGGGGTGAAGGAAGAGGTGGAAAGTCATTTATATCACCATTAATGCTGAAATGTCGAGCAGCATCCCCAGTCGGAGTTTCTACACTGTTGTAACTGACAAGTCTGTCCCTCACTTTCTCAGTCGCATCATGTAACCGAGTTGACGAGCGTGCATTCTGATTGGATACCCTGAAGAAGGCTGTCCCTCTTTCAAAATCTCGAAGATCCCTCTGAATTTTACGCATCTTTTGTTCAAGCACCTTTTTCTCATGGATATTAACTTTGTCTTTTATATCCAATAAACAAGATTCAAAGCGAGTTCTATCAATCGTTGTCGCCAAGCTGGAACAAGTGTTCGTAATGTCAGTTTTGATTTTAGAGAGTTTAATCATATCTCTTTCAATAAGTATATTAAGCCACTCTCTCTAGAGCAAAGGTGTGCCGCTTTTCCCCACCTTTGCTTAAAAACTCTATCATCAGAACATGTATTATCAAAAGTTTCCAATGGGAACTTAATAGCTCTCAAACCCCGAGGTATAATATCCAGATCTAAATACCTCTGCAGGCTTGTATAATTATAATATGTAGTCATTTCTTTGTTCATGAGATTATTAAGTGTGGAAATTAATGTCTTTACCTCCACCGGATAATCCACAGAACGCTTTCCTACATTGGCAAAAGGGTAGCTAACACGCTGATTGTGTGTTTCTGCCAAAATACGTTCCCAAATGGGAGAAGAAGAGTTGTCATTATTACCACCAATTCTCTCTGTTCTCTCAGTGCGATCTCTATCTCTTTCCGAAGTAGCACTTAGGAAACCATCCATCATTCGTTGAGAGGAACCCACATTGTCCTCTCTAAAAATACGTGGTATATTATTCGCAGGATCACTGGCCATCAATACCAAATACACCACCACACAAAGCGCAAAGCCACAGCACCAAATTCCTTCACCACAAACGAAAAAAAACACGGATCCAAGCAGTCAAAGAATTTATTGTCTCTAGCGCCTCGGCCACAGTTAGCCTTCAAACCTTATTCGTATAAACAAAATGAGAGTCCGGTGGCCCAACATTTTAAGGAATGTCATAATAGTAGTCCAGTGGGCTTGAAAATGACTATTTTGGAACATATTGCAAATGATCATTTTGACAGAGAAAGAGTTAAAAGTATGCTTTTAAAAAAAGAAGCTATTTTTATTTTAAAATATAGGACTTTGATTCCCAAAGGTTTGAATGTAGAATTTTGTTGGAAAAGTATCCTGTAATTTAATGTATGTCTTTAAATTTTAACTAGCTTAATTGATTGATTGTTTTTTAATTGGTATCAAATTGTGTATATATATACTGTGTAAAATGTGTGAACTGTTACTAACATAGTCGAGCATTGAACCCCCCACCCCCACCACTGTGTGATGTCCTCCCTGGCAAGATCAGACAATAAATCAGTCTCATTCAATGTATTTATAAGACCAGATACCCCATAAATGTAGATAGCACAAACTCCTATGCAGAGGTGTACACCACTTAAGCAGTTGTATAGAATCAACTGTACCTGACTGGATTAAAACCAGGTATTGCTAAAAAAAAAAAAAAACAAGACAACCTGGTAAAAACAGACTATACAACAAGGAGAAGGAAACTAATGTCCAAGAACAAGTATGAACTGGCTCACCAGATGAAGAAATCCATCTATAGCTTAACCAAACAAGTCAGACATCTTGTCAAATTCTCCAAAGCTAATCATGATGCAAAAATAGCCTCCCTAGCTAAGGATAGTCACAAGGCATTCTTTAACTACGTCCACAATCTAAAAGGGAATATCCAGCTATGCGCTGAACTGGTTGTGGATGGCACCACCCATACTCAACTGAGGTAATAGCCAACATGCTAGCTGACAGATTTGGAGCAAAATTCACACACCCCATCCCTTCCAATCGTCCCCCAAAGTATACCTGCCACCGTTACTCAGCCTATTATCTCAAGAGATCAGGTCAACTTGGTGCTCTCCAAGGCCATATTCACGGCATCAGTGGGACCAGACAACATCTCAGGTTGCCTTTTATACAACTGAAAACTTGACCTAGCAGACCCACTTAGATCCCTGTTTAACCACAGCCGGCAAACTGGCTATGTTACAGTGGAATGGAGGACAGCAACAGTAATCTCTCCACACAAAGGCAGACCATCAACCTACCCTAGCAATTATAGGCCCATAAGTTAACTAGCATCATTTACAAGGCCATGGGAAGAATCATTATGGACTTATTAAGAAGGACATAGGTAATCTCCAAACTATGGACCCAACCCAGTTCGGATTAGTTAACTGTAAGTCATGCCTATTAAACATGGCTGACTTCTTCAAGAAAGTCACCAAGGCCCTGGACAAGTGAAAGAAAGTTCATACTACCTATCTTGACATAGTCAAGCCATTTGACAGAATCCACCACACGGGTATTATAGATAAACTCTCGCAATTGGGAATTTAACCCTTACATTGCCAGATAGGTAGCCAGCTGGCTCATCTGCAGGACACATACTGTCAAAGTGGGTGACTTCACCTCTAGCAAAAGACCAGATACCAGTGGCATACTATGGGGTTATGTGCTGGGCCCCTTACCATTCGTAATTTATTTCTCAGAAGCCCAAGTAAACTTGGATGGCCTGTGGCTGACAAAGTTCGTGGACGATTGCAAATTGGGAGCAATCATTGAGTCACCCAACAATGTTAATATACTGCAGATAAGGTTAACGCAGACAAATGATTGGTGCCAAAGATCAAAGCAAAATGCAAAAAAATGCATTATCATCATCTTTGGAAAAGCTGACATCCCTGCTAATTATATTATAGACAGCATGCCCCTAAGTGCAAACCCAGTGGTACATGGTATGAGTACTCAATCTGAATTTTGACCATCGCATATCTGCTGTAGTAAGGAAATCCTTCTACATGGCACATCTTATAAGTAAATGCGTCACATCTAGATCTAAGGATGTTATAATTCCATTATACTCAGCCCTCATCAGACCAGTAATTGAATACAATGCTCCCTTTTGCATGTACCTCACCAGACACCTGCAACAATTGGAGAGACTACAGAGGTTTCTCACCAAGAAATTACAGGGTACACAAAAACAGTCTTACACGAAAAGTCTGAAGGGCCCTATCACTGTATTCTCTCTTCCACAGGTTGCTAAGTGGTGACCTGTGCCTGGCTTATAGGGCAGTCTCTGACCCAGTCGTGACAGAAATGCTACACATTCCTAAATCAAACTGCAGGAGGATTCCTCGCTCCAGGGATCTTAAACTAGCCTTTGACATGAACAGATCAAGCTGGAGAAAGACACATCTCCCAGAGACTGCCAGTTTTCTAGAACAAGCTTCCAACTGATGTGAAACAGAGCCACTCCCTGAGCCTCTTCAAGTGCAACCTAGATCAATGGATGGGTGACTGCAAATTCACTTCTGGGGTGGTGCCCATGTCCCTCCTGGACAGAGGGAGACAGTATTAACTACTACAGACACTTACCGTTGTGAACTTCACTCACCTAACCCCCAACAGTTGGGCAACTCAGGATAAATTATGGCTAGGCTTGTAAGGGCTCTAGGGCCATTAGTCTAGTAACCTTCTATGAACAGTGCAGAATGACTATGCCAGCATTCTGTCCAGTAAGTATCCCTTCAAACCTGTCCTACAAAACTGGTCCTCAACAGCCCCCTTTCTTGAAAGATTTTCTCAGACTCGTGTGTTAAAAGTGGTGCAGTAGGGTTACAGATGGCGCTGGATAAAAAAGCCTCCGTTCAGGGGAATTCCTGCCCATAATCTGAACTAAGCAGAATATTTTCCTCAGATTCTCCAGCCTTAGTATACCCATGGAGTCTTAGAACCAGTGCCTGTAGTGAAAGGGGCAAAGGCTTCTATTCCAGAATGTTTCTGGTACTAGAGAAAGACTCCTCTTGGAGACTGGTACTAGATATTTCATTTCTAAATCTGCATGCGACAATACCAAAATTCAAAATACTGCCATTACAGAACCTGTTACCCCTTGTTCCTCCCATGAGCTACATGGTAACATGAGACTTAAAAATATGTTTATTACCATGTTCCTAATGTTCCCATATATACAGGCTTCAGGAAATGTCTAAGGTCCCTGATTTTTGGGTCACATTATCAGTTAATTGCACTAACCTTTGAATTATCTACAGCTGTCAGGATGTTCAAGAAATGCTTTGCTCCAGATATAGCTTACTGCAGACTAAATGGCAATTCACATTTTTTAGACAACTTACTAGTCTTTATCCAATTATTAGGAGTACTTAACATGGGCTATGTCTTTTCTGACCCATCCGGACTTCTGGATAAATGTGAAATCCTCCATGACTTTGTCTGACTGGATTGTGTTTCTCATCTGCCTTCTAGGTACTTTTCTTCAAAAGGCCTTTTTGACACAAGAGAAGGTGGATTTATATCTGGAATATTTATTGAGCTTTTCCAATTAGTATCTGACTTTTACAAGAGAATTTCTCAGGATCCTAGAGTTCATGGTTTCTACAATTCTTCTCATTCTTTTAGGTTATACATGAGAAAGCTACAGTGGTTTCTAAAAAAAAAAAAAAAAAAAACACACATGGTCCTAATATTTACATTCTCTGCAGCATCAAATTCAAGTTTGGGGCTTTCTAAAATTGGAGCTACATTGGTGGAGGCAACCAATTCAGCTGAACCCAGGTGTCCCTTATTCTCCTTGGGACCCCCAAACCAATGTCTCACCACAGACTCTTCAGATTTTGTTTGGACATCATTTTCCATACTGATGAAGGTGCAAGGCCTGTGGAATCATTTAGACAGACCAGAGCACATCTACTTAAAGGAGGTGTTGACTGTGAACAATGCTTTGAAATCTGTCCATCACCTATGGTTACCAAGACCTCTTCAAGTCATTACAGGCCATACCACAATCATGTGATACATAAGCAGGGAGATACAAGGTTTGTACGCCCTATGCAGGCTGGTTGTGATGGCAGGAGTTAGCTCTTCAGCATTCCTTAACCCTCAAAGCATCTTGTATTCCATCAGAGCAAAACAGTAGCAGACAAGCAGAGCAGGACCAGGAAAGATGCTCAAGCATGGAAATTGAAGAGTAGGGTCTTCAGCAACTGACCTAGTTTTGGGGAACACATCAAATGAAGCGGTTTGTCTCCTTTTAAAACAGGCCACTAAACACATTTTGCTCCAGGGCTCTTTGTAAGCAAGCCTGGAAAACAGATGCATTTTCACTCCCTTGTAAGGCAGTGTACCTTTGATTTTTCCACCTTCTCCACTGATATCCAAGGTAATTCTGACTATTCAGAAGGATTTCCCAAAATCATAGTGATGACACCCTTTTGGCACAGGCAGCAACAGTTCTTCCTTCTTATGGAATTGGCCAAGGGCAGATTGGATCTAATCACACAAAGCAGAGGGGGAGTTTGATACACCCCAGTCTTAAACAACTTCAATGAACTGCCTGGATAATCCATTTCTAATACCGTTTTATCACTTGTGTCATGAGGATGAGCAGTAGCCAGTAAAGGAGGTGAAAAAGCCTGCTACTAGAAAATCATATAGTCCTAATTAGAAGCGATTTTCTAGATGGTCCCTAACCAGTAACCAGGAGCCCATTGGGAATTCTGTTCCACTGGTGCTTAAATATGTGTGGAAGTTATTTTCTTCTGGCTGGTCTTATTCCTGTGTAAAGGCCCATCTTGTGTCCAGTTCAGCATGCCTGGCCATGGATCCTAATCTGTCTTGTCTGATAGAGGTAAAACAGTTTCTGAAAGGAGTTTTACACCTGAAACCTCCTTGTAGACAAACTGAGCTGGAGAAATTGACTGTCACCTTTTGAACCTGCCCACAAGGACTGTCGAAAACTATCTTCTTTCAACTCTTCCCAGTTCAACTCTATTCTCCACAACACAGATTGGTCCATCCTTAAACAACTTCCCTAAATGATGCTGTCAACACTTTCAATAACATCTTGAGTACTGTAGACTCCCTAGCTCCATCTAGGAAGATCAGAGTACAATCAAATCATGCTCCCTGGCTCTCCAAAGAGACCAAGTCCCTTATGAAATAGAGACAACGCTTGGAAAGCCTGGATTAAAACTAAACAACCACCTCTTCGTCTCAAATACAGACAACTGAGGAACCTTGCAAAAAAACTTACCACTAATGACAAAAAGTCATACTACAGTTCTGCCCAGCTTAACAATAAATTCAATCCTCGTAAATTTTGGTCAACTCTCAACAACATTCTTTATCCTGGAAGTCCCGCTAATTCCTCCCCATACCCAAACTCTTCCCCTGTAGAAACTGCCACCCTCTTAAACACTTTATCTCTTCCATCCAAAATCTCATAACCACTAGTCCTAGCTCAACTTCTATACCTACCCCTCCTAGTCTAACTAGCACAACTTTGTTCTCCTTTCAGCCTGTTCCCACTACTTATATCAAATCTCTACTACTTAAACTAAAACCATGCTCTCCATCCACTGACAAATTACCTCCTACATTCTTCAGACTTGCTGCTGACTCTATTGCCTCTCCTATATCTATACTAATAAACAGATCCATTCTTGAATCTACTGTCCCCACCCTCTGGAAATCCTTCTTTACTATCCCTATTCATAAAGGTGGGAAATTCCACTGAATCTTCTAACTACCGTCCTATTGCCATTCTGTCCCCCCTGTCTCAGATACTAGAGAAATGTGTCCACTCTCAGCTTCTCAATCACCTCCTTAACCACCACTTGCTTACCCCTGCCCAACACGGATTTCGTCCCCACCACAGCACCACCACTGCCCTCCTCTCCTTCACACACACCATTGCAGAGGCCCTAGACAACAATAAACTCATTTCTTGTCTCTTCCTAGATCTCTCCAAAGCTTTCGATACTGTCTCTCATCCTTTACTATTATCCAAACTTGCTAGCCTGCACCTATCCACCCCTCCTTACTTGCCTGGTTCAATAATTACTTATTTGCCAGGAACAATCTGTCAAATGGCTGTCAGCCTCCTCCCCTTTTCTTCCCATCTCTACTGGCATTCCTCAAGGCTCCATCTTAGGACCCCTTTTGTTTAACATCTTCACCAATGATCTTTTCTCCTTTTGTAAAGATTCTTCTCTCATTTAATATGTAGACAACTCCACACTTATCTCTATCTCTAATAACATTTCTGAACTACACTCCCTAACCCAACAAGTCCTACTATCCGCAGAACAATACCTTTCTCAAAACCTACTGATCCTTAATCCCAAAAAGACCAAACTCCTACTTTTCCTTCCCCATTCTCATTCCCACCATAAAACCTCCTTTGTTATTACATTGTAATAATACAACTATCCAACCTGATAACCAAACTCCTAGGGGGTCATCCTTTTCCACTGTTTGTATGTACACAAGAAATGTAAAACTTTTGCTCAGTATAATTTTCTCACCTCATTATTTTTGTATTAATATGATACTTTGTAATAGAAAAGTATTGTTGGAACTTTTCTCCTAGGGTCTCCACTGAAAAAGGCCACAAGCCCAGTTGGACTAACCCGGTTAACAAACGTCAATAAATAAATAAAAAAATTAAGGTTCTTGACATGGAAAACTGTAGTCATCATTGCTGTGTCATTTGCAAGAAGAGTAACAGAGTTGCATACTCTCATAATGGGTGAATTGTAACTTATATTCCACAGAGATAAGGTCACATTAATAACAAACCCCCTCTTACGCCCAAAGTGGTTTCAGAGTTTACCTTGAATCATGCCATCAGTCTCCCAGTTTTCTACCCAGAAGCTAAAAACTAAGGAAAAAGGATTCTGCATAGTCTGAATGTGCACATGCAGGATAGGTACTATCTTGACAAGTCCTTTAGAAAAGCTGATCACCTGTTTCTTATCAAAGGACTAAAAGGGACATCCTGTGTTTATGCAGTTTCCAGGTGGTTGTCCACCGCTGTTGCTTTTTGTTATTCCCACTATGGCAAATCCATTCTAGGGAGTATCAAGGCATATTCTACTAGAGCCTTGTTTTCGTAAATGACAAACTGGAAAGGGGTGGACTCTAGAGCATTTTAGAGGCAGCTTCGTGATCCTCTCTACCATACTTAAAAAGCATTACAGACTGGATTCCTTTTCAAGGTCCAAGGCTGACTTTGCTTGGACCATTTTCCAAGAGCTTCTGCATCCGTTTACTTCCTCCTCCCCCAAAGTTGGATCGGCTTTGCTAATCAAGCCATGAGCTGTGTAAGTTGCACTTATCAATAGCGGTAGGTATTCAAATTCCTCACTGCTGTTACAGTAGCCACATCCACCCACCACTCCTTGCTCTTGTATATAGCTGCAGTTGGGATATAAAGTAGGATTGGGTGTGTCACTACTCCACTTGTTTCTTTGTTATTATTAGTGTTTTGGTTCAAGGTTGTTAGACTTTTCTCTATTCTGAAGATATCTTTACTCTTGACTGCTGATTTCCCTCCTTGAGGCTAGCCAATCAGCAGTCAAAGTGAAGGTGCGGGTGAAGGGGGAGGGTAGGACAGAGCTTTATGAAGCTGTCTGGTTGTTGTTTCCTGGGCAGGGAAACAATCAAAATAGCCTGAAGGGTATTCCAAGAGCGAGGAATTTTAAAATCTACTGTCATAGTGCAACTTACACATCTGTGATTTCCCAATTCATACCTCTTAAATGAACAGATTTTCGCTAAATGTCCAGATTTTTGCCTCATATTTGGTCTGTTTCTCAAACTGCGGTTTTCTGGAAAATCATTGAGGGTTGAAATCAGAAAATAATGACAGACATTTGAGTTTCAGATTTCATACACTTCAGAAAAATTCAAGCTAATATAAAACCTGTTATTATATCAGAAAAGTTTGTAAGAGCAATATTTAAAAATTGTCCCTGTTTTGGAACCTTTGTACCCCCCCCCCCCCAAATTATGTATGGCTTTGTCCAGATTTCTTGCTGTAAGAGATTGAGACGTATGTCCCAATTACCTCTGTCTTCCTCATCACACCTCCAGCATTCACTATGTACCAGAGGAAAAAATATTTGAAATCTGCTTGGGGTGTAAAAGTACATATGCAAACATTTTCAACCTTCTGCACTTTGTTGCATACTTGGGAACCTTACACATTCATTTGTAAATTGTTTCCATTCTCTTTTCTAGCCTCCCCTGATTGACTCTTACAGCTATCATGCACCATTGTATATGCTCAACTAATTATCCCTTTCTAGATAGCAGCTTCTGTTGTAGACTCACTAAAATCTCTACCAGAGCTGGTTTTTCACTTAGCACAACTGTGCCCCTTTCTTGGAGTCTCTACTCTGATACCACTCCATGATAGAAAAGGCAAGTCTGTAACCTTCAGTCCAAATTTCTTCTTAGCCTCATCTCACTCTGTTACATCCTCTTGTTGAGTTATTTGCTCTCAATGTTTTAGTTCCTTTGCTAATTTCTTCTAGTAAATTCCAACTCCTTTTGGCTTATTTTCTATATCCCTACTTCCAAAAGAAAAATCTAGCAAGGCTAGACTTTCCAATGTGTGATTCCTTAAACCTCTTGTATTGGAGGCAACATGTGATACATGCAAATGATCCTTTAAGGACTTCAGGTGTTTCAGCTATATGGCATTACTGAATGTCCTTGACTTTTTTTCTTTTTAAGTATATTAACGGACAAATTCATACCCAACTGATATCCATAGTCATTAGGCTGTCTGCAAAATATCCCAGCCAGCAAACATGGGTATGACAGCCCTGTGTTTCTAAATGTTAGCCAGACTGTCCACTTATGCTGTGCTGATGATGCCATAAGAAGGATGAAACATGCATGCCCACAGCTAGTGGGGTTTGGCTTTATTGGCCTGAATTTTACCATGTTGTCTATAATACAAAAGGTTTAAGGAATCACACAGTGGAAAGTCAAGCCTTGCTAGATTTTCCTTTTGTTTTTTCTGTGTGACCTTTTTACTCATTGTTTTATCTCTTCTTCCAGGCATAAATATCATTATATTCTCCTTTCTTCATTCCAGCACTGGCTTATTTTTTAGAATATTGTCTTCTGTTTTGCAAATGTAATATTCTGTATAATTATTTCATTTAAGGACTTTCATACAAAATCCTAGTCTGTCTGTATCTCTCGAACTCCGGTCCCGCATTTCATCATCATCCTTTTCCACTGTGATTATAACCTGCTTGAGTTGTATTTATGAACCTTAACTGCATAGCTTTAAAGGCCCCTTTCAAATCAGGTAATCATAAACCACCTTGTTTTCTGAGGAAAACCAGCTGCTTTTTGCCCTCTTCCCCAGGCCAAATCTCTGTTGCAAACACCATACATTCCAAACAGTGCTGACACTACTGTGGCTGCAAGTATTGTACATCACTTTTAACATATCCAGTCATTGTTAGTCCGCTATTACATAGTTCATTCAAATCCTGCCTTCTTTAAACCTCGTTCCACCTGTGCATGTATTGATCCCATATTTCCCATTTTTTCGTATGTAATTTGCTCCTACCCTTTTTTAAAGATCCCAGTTCTAGTTGTTTTAACTTTGTTACTATCCTCACTTTTAGTAAAATTGGTTTAGACTTTGATTTCCATTTTTTAGTAATTGCTTTTTTGGCAGCCACCATAATTAGACTCAGCAAGGCCTTACTATGTCTAGACAATTCCGAGTTTGTATCATAGCTCAAAAAAAAAAAATTCCCTAGGCACTCCCAACTTTCTCACCCAGCATCTCCAACAGTGCAGTCTGCAGGGAATCTTGAAAGTCTACCAACTCATTACAGTCCCAGAAAATATGTTCCCAGTTACCTCTTTCTGTCCCCTCACACCTGCAACATGTGCTGTCTACATGAGGAAAAATTCTTTGAAGTGTGCTTGGGTTATAAAAATACATATGTAAGCACTTCCAGGCAAAGATCCAAAATCTCCTAGATTATTTGCATATTTGGGAGACATACAGACATTACCCCATTGTTTCTTTGTGAATTGCTTATCTAATCTCTCTTCCCAGTCCTTCCTAACCTCCTCTGATTGATTCTTATAGTTATCTTGCAATATTTTATATGTTCTAGTAATTATTCCGTTCTTAATGGCAACTACTATTCTAGATTCTACTAAAAACTCTGCCAGTGGTGGTCTTTTGTTTAGTACCTCCATATTTATTTCTCTTTACCTATACTCTGATATCAATCCTTGATATGGGAGGCAGTGTTTAACCTGCAGTCCAAATATGTTATTGGCCTCTTCCCATACTATTACCTTTCCCTTTGCAGTCATTTGCTCCCAGTACCTTGATTTCTTTGCCAGTTTTCTCCAATGTATTCCCACCCCTCCTTGCCTGTCGTCTGTATCCCTAATTGCAATCATCTCTATTGGCAGGATCTCCTTTCTCCATTCCTGTGTTGGCTTAGTTCTTAGAATGCTTTCTGCTACTTTATGAATATAATATTCTGTATGATTATTGTTATTCTCCTTGAAGGTCTGCATCCAAAATCCCAGTCTCTCCTTGTTACTTGAGCTTCCCCCGTTTCACCATCATTTCTTTTCACTTCGAATTATAGTTTTCTTATGCTTTCTATAAGAGCCTTAACTGTGTAGCTCTGAAATATGTCTTCATCTCAGGTAATCCCACTCTGCCCTGTTCTGTTGAAGTATCAGCTTATCCTACTTGACTCTTGCCATCTTCCCCTCCCAGATAAAATCCTTCAGCTCTTTATTAATTGATATCCACAACTTCTCTGGTTGATAAAAATATGCCTGTCCAGTGTATGAGTAAAAGAACTAAAAACATTTTAACTGCTTGTATCTTGCTATCAATATCCATATAACAGAGCTTCCATTTTCTCAGTTTTTTATCTTTTGTTTAGTCTCCTCCCACATATCTTTAGCTGCCACCCCAGTATCATTTTTAATACAGGCTAGCCTGTCTTGATTGAAATGTTGAGGTACTTGCCTTTTGTTCTGTTTGTAGCTTTAGTCAGTGGGTAGCCAGACTGTTGTGCTTCTGCATGGAGTTTTCTCACTTCATACCCCCATTCCTTTTATTCTAGCAGAATACTACTGCAAGTAGAACAAAGTAATTTTGTTAAACACCTTTTAATGTCATTTTAAGTTGCCAGGAGAATCATTCTCCTTATCAAGATGCAGGCTGTACTTGGTTTGTAGTACTTTATCTCAGACACATTGCACAGTGTGTCAAAAGTAAATATTTATTTTCATCCTTTTTAAACTGTTATTGCCTCATCTAATTGCCTTAAGGTTGCATGTGCCCATTGTTACTGTCTCGTCTGATTGTGTTAAGGTTGCATGTGCCCAGTGTTATTGCCTCATCTGATTACCTTAAGGTTGCATGTGCCCAGTGATTACCCCATATGATTTTCTTAAGGTTGCATGTGCCCAGTGTTATTGCCTCATCGAATTGCCTTAAGGTTGCATGTGTCCAGTGTTATTACCTCATCTGATTGCCTTAAGGTTGTATGTTCCCAAGTGTTATTGCCTCATCTAATTGCCTTGAGGTTGCATGTGCCCAGTGTTATTACCTCATATGATTGCCTTAAGGTTGCATGTGCCCAGTATTATTACCTGCTCTGATTGTCTTAAGGTTGCATGTGCCCAGTGTTATTACCTTGTCTGATTGTCTTAAGGTTGCATGTGCCCAGTGTTATTACCTCATATGATTGTCTTAAGGTTGCATGTGCCCAGTGTTATTACCTCATATGATTGCCTTAAGATTGCATGTGCCCAGTGTTACTGCCTCGTCTGACTGTGTTAAGGTTGCATATGCCCAGTGTTATTACCTCGTCTGATTGCCTTAAGGTTACATGTGTCCAGTGTTATTACCTTGATTGATTGTCTTAAGGTTGCATGTGCCCAGTGTTATTGCCTTGTCTGATTGTCTTAAGGTTGCATGTGCCCAGTGTTATTACCTTGTCTGATTGTCTTAAGGTTGCATGTGCCCAGTGTTATTACCTCATCTGATTGTCTTAAGGTTGCATGTGCCCAGTGTTATTACCTCATATGATTGCCTTAAGACTGCATGTGCCCAGTGTTACTGCCTCGTCTGACTGTGTTAAGGTTGCATATGCCCAGTGTTATTACCTCGTATGATTGCCTTAAGGTTACATGTGTCCAGTGTTATTACTTCGTCTGATTGTCTTAAGGTTGCATGTGCCCAGTGTTATTGCCTCATCTAATTGCCTTAAGGTTGCATGTGCCCAGTGTTATTACCTCATCTGATTGCCTTAAGGTTGCATGTGCCCAGTGTTATTACCTCATCTGATTGCCTTAAGGTTGCATGTGCCCAGTGTTATTACCTTGATTGATTGTCTTAAGGTTGCATGTGCCCAGTGTTATTACCTCATATGATTACCTTAAGGTTGCATGTGCCCAGTGTTATTACCTCGTCTGATTGTCTTAAGGTTGCATGTGCCCAGTGTTATTACCTCGTCTGATTGCCTTAAGGTTGCATGTGCCCGGTGTTATTACCTCGTCTGATTGCCTTAAGATTGCATGTGCCCAGTGTTATTACCTCATCTGATTGCCTTAAGGTTGCATGTGCCCAGTGTTATTACCCCATATGATTGTCTTAAGGTTGCATGTGCCCAGTGTTATTACCTCATCTGATTGCCTTAAGGTTGCATGTGCCCAGTGTTATTACCTCATCTGATTGCCTTAAGGTTGCATGTGCCCAGTGTTATTGCCTCGTCTGATTTCCTTAAGGTTGCATGTGCCCAGTGTTATTACCTTCTGATTGCCTTAAGGTTGCATGTGCTCAGTGTTATTACCCCATATGATTGTCTTAAGGTTGCATGTGCCCACTGTTATTACCCGATATGATTGTCTTAAGGTTGCATGTGCCCAGTGTCATTACTTCATCTAATTGCCTTAAGGTTGCATGTGCCCAGTGTTATTGCCTCATCTAATTGCCTTAAGGTTGCATGTGCCCAGTGTTATTACCTCATATGATTGTCTTAAGGTTGCATGTGCCCCACTGTTATTGCTTCATTTAATTGTCTTAAGGTCGCATGCGCCCACAGTTTGTATGGACTATACCGTACTCTTCCACCCTCGGTGTCATACCTTTGATTTTCTGACAGTTGCCCCAGATTTATGCAGTGTGTGGCAATGCATGTTCAGTTGGGGCAGTAACCCAAACAGTTATACCTGCCAAGAGATCAGGATGTCAGCAGGAGAGTACATCATCATTCTAAGGCAAAGACTACTTGGAGGATTTTTTTTTCTTTTTTTGCTGATTGTATTTCCAGTGGAGGACATAGATGCAATGATGTCTGCAGTTGTAAATGTATTTCAGCATGGGACAATAAAGTATCTGTTATACCCACCGCTAGTACTTATAACAAGGCCTCAAACCATTGACACTCCCCATCCACCAGAGAAAGAAAATAATTTAGAAAATACTTATTCCTTCCCTTACCATTTGGTCCTTCAGTAATTTGACAGACTCCATCACCAGCCTTGGGTCAAAGCCATCTCCTGCTGCCAGTGAAACACCACATATCACTTCTTAACTAGGTTAAATTTCCTTTTTCTGTCACTCGTTTTTTCCCTAATATGCTTGCTAATTTAATGTAACCATGTACATTTCTTTTTCTGCTGTTCTGCTTTATCCCCAGTGCTTTGTTGGCTGTATCCTTGTTTTTGTGTTTTGCTGCTGGGCAGTGACTGTAACACGCCCTTCTTATGGCTTTACACAGGCTGACAAATGATCAGTAAATAAAAATAGTGTTTTATTAAAAGTTACGGAGATTGTTGCATTTATGCAGTGTTGTTTTCATTCGCACAAACTTGACCTGAGTCATCATTTTTGCATCCTTCTGTGTAGCTTTCCCTGATGAATTAAATGCTGATACTACACAAGTCCTGCATATTTTATATAAGCCTAGATAAACATTTATTGATTGATTGACATGATTACTGGGCAAGTCCAACTGGGTAGAAGCCCATTTACACCAGAAGCCCGGGGAGAAAAGCTCCAAAATATATCTTATCATAATGTATTACCTGGTGCCACTCCCTAAATGCATACCACTTTTAACTGTTGTATCTCATTTTGGAGCATCCCATTTGCTCCCTATTCAGCTTTGCCCATATGCCTGCTCTGTCCAGCCTTGTTCTTTCCAAGTCTTTGTCCTGTTGCATAAGTTTCATAGTCTGATTTACTGTAGACTGTCTGCCCTTTGTTGCCATCCTTTTTCCTTACTATTCATATCAGCCTTCACCTTTGGTTAACTTTCTTTGCACAGTTTGCCGAGATGTCTATGTATCAGAAATATTCTTTCTCTAGTTTCTGTAGACATGCATAGATGACCACACAACCAGTATAGACAGTTACCCTATCATATCATTTCCATCTGTTTTGTCTTCTGAATTCATCACTGTGTACCTCATGACACTGCCTTATTTTCTTAGTTTATGTGCCTTTTAGCAGTAACAGCTTGCTGCTGCTGGAGTGAGAGGATTTTTTCTTCCATTCTGTTTTTCTTGAAAAAGTTGCCCTTTAAATCTTTTGTGAACTCATTCCTTCCAATGAAATTCTAGATGTTTGCACTGTAACTTCCAATGGGCAGAATCTAAGCTTTTTGATAGCATCAGATTAATGTTCTCACATTTCAAAGAAATGCTCATATCTCTGGAACCATAGTGGTTATTAATAAAGTGAAAATGGCAAACTGTTCAGCACAAACTATTTTTATAGTGGTAGCACTCTTTAGGTTCTAGGCATACCTCCTTACTCGGTTTTTACTGTGTTTTGGGGTCCAAATAATGGGGTGCCACGATTCCTGAGTGGCACCCATTCATTTTCGATTTTTTCTTTAATTTTTTGCGCGTGAGCTGAGATCATCACTTGCGTGATGTCAGTTTCGTCAGGGCTACCAGCCTGTCAAAATTGAGCTTGTGCACGTATTTTCCGGCTCTAGTTCAAATGCTTTGCAAGCAGGAATGGCTGGCTGTTAGGGAACCGAATACAGAAATGATTTATTTAGAAGGAACAGCAAGGATTTATTTAGAAGGCTCGTCTGGCTCAAATGCATTGTGGATTTAATTTAGAAAGCTCACCTGGCTGTTCAAATGCTTCGGAAAGCAACGGAGAAGTAAGGAAACCTATTTCATTAGGTTAAGAAGGGTGTGTGTGTGTGTGTTATTTCTCGGAAGAGAAAACCTGACTATCTGAAGAAAACACGAAGGAAGCACAGGAAGTTCCACACAAACAGTGGCCAAAGGTCAGGTTTAGCTCTAAATTCTGGCACTGTGAAAGAGAACTCCACACACTGAGATAGTGTGCTACCAAGGACAGCATTTACTATGCACAGTGGTAAGGATGTGCTTCCTCAGGTATGCATATAATCATAAAATATGTCGCCCGCTCCACAGAGTTTCCCTAGGCTAGCCCAGGCTGAACTTCATTATTCTGATGATAACATATTAAGCAAACAGTGAAGCTTAAAATGTCAAGTTCTGCAGCAGAGTTGTTTCAGCTTATGTCCAAGCCTTGTTGTGGTGATAATAGTACATTAACAGTACTGCACTTCTAATTAACTGTAATAACTATATTAGTCTGTGTATCTGTGGTTTTTATGTTCTTATTGTTTGTAAGGATAAAGTCAGCAGAGGGGCAATGGTAAATTGAGTATTGGCTTTTGTAGCCATCTTTTACGCTGTTTTTTTTCTTCTGGTTTGTGCTCTAACACAATCATTTCTTTAACAGAATATGTATTTATTCATTAGTCTTTTTATACTTATAAATATGTCAAAAGTCAGTCTATAAACTGTTGTACAAGAATCTTTCTAAAAGTATTTATTGAAGATATTAACATTTTAAAAAACACAAATGCAACCTGGCTTCAAGCAGAGTGAACCCTTAGGACCGATTAAAATGGTGCTTTTTTTTGTAGCTGATTATTTTCCAGACCTCTATGTTTCTATAGCAACTTTTTCACTGATAATCTCACTTTCAACATTATAATGTGGTACCTCTGTCATAATACATATTCAGTTTACCAAGTTCCATTAATTAGGTAGCTTCTACAGACTGCACTACTGCAGCGAAACAGACTCAGAAGGAAATAGCAAAAGATAGAAAATGATTATATGCAATACTTGTATCTGAATGACGGATAAAGGAGTGGGTGACAGTCATGACTGCCCGGGGCAAGCAATGCCTCATGGGGAGATTAGATATATCCAAGCCCTCTTCTCTGAGCAGCTAAACTAGATTCTGCATTTTTGTCACCAGTCATATACTGTATAAAATATTACCCTAATACATAGAATTATTCTTTTCCCCCAACCTATGCTGTAACATGATTTAAATGTAATACTTGTAAAATTGCTCAAGATATTTTAGTCTGCATGCATCTAAACCCTGAAATATGTCGCACTGTAAAACATAGCCTGTCCATTATAATAAATTCTGATGGTTCATATATAATTGTTTAGTAGACTGTAATGCAGCATCTTTTCATGTAGATGTAAAAGTCATTGCCTGCAGCTGTTGCTCATAGCTGACCATAAAAGTTTTCAATTAAGCAATATATATATATATAGATTAGCTCCTGCCTTGTGTAAATTCTGTATGATGAAACATCTCCACGTATCATAGCAGAATATCTGTCCAGATAGTTGCATTCTTATAAAAGTCATTGTAGCTGCCAAGTTAATATTGCTGACAAGGATATTGGGATTGCTGTACCTTGTTAATCAAATAATAAATGATTGTGTATGTGGCCCAGTGGCACAGTGAATAGCACTTCTGTCTCACAGGAGGAGGTTCTCCTCTTCAGTTCTCAGATGGGTTGCCTTCACTGTGGTGGCTGTGTGTCCTTTTTGTATTTGCCTGGGTTTCCTCCCATATCCGAAAGACATGGTTGGTGGATTGGCAATTTAAAAATAGTGTGTGTGTGTGTGTGTGTGTGTGTGTGTGTGTGTGTTTGGTTGAATTTTAGACTTCATATTCTTCAAAAATAAATGGTAACACAAAATCTTTTCTAGCAATTTTCTAAGTTTATAAGATCATTATTTTAAATTTGTCCGTATTTTGGGGCTGTATTCCCCCACTGTTGGCTTTGTCCAGGTTTTTTGTGCTAAGAGTTGAGAGCTATGGTGGGAAGTGAGAACTGAATTTGTATTCCCCATTATTGGCTTTGTCCAGGATTTTTGTGCAAAGAGGTTGAGAGCTATGGTGAGAAGTGAGAACTGAATTCACTAAATGCTAGCCGTTTAAGTTTCAGTCTTCTTATCGTTCAGGAAACTGCTGGTTTGGCATAGTGGTATTTTGCTCTGACCGTAGTGCACAGGGTCCTGAGTTTGAGACTTGCCAGTGAAATGCATGGTGGTAACACAACATTTTATTCTAGCAACTTTCCAAAATTCTACAAGCAATGTTTAAAATGTGTCCCTGGTTTTTGGCCTTTTGTACCCCCCCCCCCAAAAAAAAAAAAACACTGAAATTGAAAATAAGTGCGAGTTGCCTGTGGCTTACACTACTGTCATTCTATTTATAGTGTGGGTGCGGACACTGTGGAAATAGACTTTTATAATGGAAATGATCTGAATTGGGCAGTTTTTGTCATTATTGGTTCATGCATTTTGTTTCATTGCTTACAGCCTACTGGAAAAATGTTCAAACAATAAATGTAAAATGCGCTCTGTCTAACAAGTGTGCTTTATTATACGAGGAATATAATTTAATAAAGTCAGGAAGGTGTATCAAAGAAAACATGTATGTTTCTTGTTTTGTGTGCAACGGGCCAATGATTTGAAAACAGCCCAAAGGTAATCTTTATCCACCAATGGCCAGATGTATTTTCTTTGAATGTGGTGTGGGTTTCAGTGCTGTTTCAATGAATGTGAGTTTCAAGGGCACAGAAGTTTTAATGCCAAGTCTATTTTCGTTGTGAGACAGTGTTGCTTTCTTTAGCAGATGTCTATTGGTGTTTGTTCATTGGGCTGTATAATGTAAAAATAAAATCTAAATACTCATTGTATTAGTAAAGCAGTATGCACACATTAGTGTTTATGGTAAATGGGGTGAAATAGCCAGGTAATGGGACTTTGGAATGGCTGCAGGGGGACTCTGGTGCCATATTTTGGTCGTCTGTTCTTCAGTTTGCATTTGAAAGTTGGTATCCCAGAATTCCATTGGAGTGGGTGGGGTTACATAATTATGTATGCAGATGTTATGTTAATCAGCATACAGATTTGTACCTATTTTACATGGGCCATGTCCAGATGTTTGATGTTTCCAGGTTGAGAGGTATGGTTCTAGGTCCTAAAATGAATTTTATAAATCACAATAAACACAGTAACTATTAAGGTTATAATATTTTGTGAACAACTTATAATATCTCCGCATACACTTAAGTTACACACATACTAACAGCATCATTTTGTTCACCAGCTGAGAGCTTTCACATGAGGCTAGGCAATTTTGTCTGGGCTACTTGTATGGCAGAGTATTTAGAGAACCATGACATTTATGATAATATAAATATTACATGAACAAAAATGAATGTCTCTGTACTAGACAGAGGTCAAATATCAAAATAGTTGTCTTTGCCATTGTGTAAGCTTTAAGATTAAATATTTTAATATTTTGCATGTGACACGATTTTGGAATTATTAATGTAAATATAAACAAGTAATATCTGACGAATAGAAGTGTCAGTAGGATGTAGCTGAAAAACATCTGTAGGCGTCACTCAGCTGTAATGAGTTAAGGCAGCAGCATCCCACTTGTCATGTACTGAGACAGTATCAGGTCATATCATATCACGAGCCAGAGAGGTGCTCTGTATCCTCTTTTCCTCATTTAACCTCAGCAGAGTAGCCTTGTGCTCCATATCATCTAAATTCAAAAGAATAACATGCCAGTCTGTGAGCTTTTTTCCTCTGAAAGTCTGCGGAGCAGCACTGTTGCCTAGTCCCAAATGATTATTTGGATTTAAATTCAAAAGTAAACAAGCATGATGTTAGTGCCTTATCCCATCCTCTGCAGTACATTGATTGGATAGTTATGTGTGAGACCGATAGCCTAGTTTCAAACTTTGGTATGGTGTACAAGAAATCTACCGCAGATCTGGGGTCCTGTACTTCAAAACATAAGAAGAGCATACAGGGAACATTTCTTCCTGCCTTTGAGCGAACTAGCATTAATCTCGTTGAAGATTTCCAGGTGAGGGTCTTGTCTTCATGTACAGTACCATAGTATTGCCCTTCTGTTAAACAGACTCATCACAGGTCAGAAGGACATTGGCAAGTGGGTGATCTTTGTACCATTGGACCACAGGCATGAGGAATGGTCATTATAAATGAAGAATAGTGATCATCTGCTTAGCTTTTGAGTGGAGTTCAGTAAAGGCTGTATTCCTGCGGAAATGACATCGGAGGCATTTGGTTGGCCAATGTCCCTAACCTGGGAATGCTGTGGAATTTTCCACAACCCATCTGTTCACCACTGAAGGTTGAGAGGAAACACCTTTAAAGTAAGCATGTTTCAAAGACACCATGTGCAGTTGTGTACAAAAGTGCGTATGTTACTGCAGGTTTAACTAGAGAACCTGACCAATGACTTACAAGAATGATGGTCCTTAACCACGCATCCCACCATCTGGGAGGAGGGGATCCCTGTGTGTGTTAGACTGGAAAGGGACTATAAAGGAAAGCAGGAATGCAGCAGCACATAGGGGACTATGAGATCTTCAGGAGATCAGGTGAGGGATAAGAGGGCCTAAGAAGAAATTAAACTGTGAGCAAGTTCAAATGGCAGTAGTGAACTCAAGTACAAGTCATACATTTTACATTGTTTCACTAGATGTCAATGATACACTAATATGCCATTAACCATACTAGTATTTTTATAGGCAGTGTAGTTATACTATGATTACAGTTTACTTACTGTTGTTTAATGTAAGGTAATGGGAGCTTAAGAACTTAGAAGTCTCATTAAAGTCTATATTAAGTCCAGTTAGATCTGTGTAAACCTTCCAGATGAAGTATTACACGGTGATGTTTCAGATGTCCGTGCTGCCAGCCTAATGGTACTTCAAAAAGATTTGGTGTCACACTAAGTGAAGAAATCTACACTAGAAAGTCCTCTGAAATCTGTGGTTAATGACTAGGACCTTGCTGAAGAAAGCTAGGGTGGCAAAGTACCATCATGTGGTTGAAGTTACTGAGGAAAACTGTTTAGTTCAGGGAATCATTTTCACCATAAGGGAATCCTTGAATGCTATTGACAAGTTAAGAGTGGGAGCCCAAGCTGCCAAGAAGTATTAGGAAGTGGCACCCATGATTTGGACTCATGTAAAAGCTAAATTTTTGGCTGTCACCCATTAAGTGTTGTGTAAAGAAATCCTAACTAAGCTTAAATTCTAACAGTTTATAGTTGTGAGTGTGTATACATGCCAATGTCATACCTCTCAACCTGGAGACATTGAAAATAGGAACAAAGGTCCTTGAAAAATAGGAACAATGAGCTAAAATCTTGTCATCTAATTAACATAAAATCTGAATGCCAAAATAGCACGTACATTTTCCCACTTCCATTAGAAATATGGAAGCACATGATTTAAAAAAACAGACTGATAAAAATAGTAAAATGTAAGCACATTATCAAAGACTGTAAAAGCTGTAGACTTAATGAACTGCATCACAAAACTCTACAATGCAAGACAAAAGGAGTTTTAAGATGCATCTTCTCTTTATGTGAATTATTATTGTATTATTGCCATTAGTATGTTGGTCATGTAATGTGGTTTTCTGTGTACTAGACAGCTTCAAAAATCATGTTATGAGAGAGATTCAGAAAATTGTGTGAAGGGGTAATTCAAGCCTGAAAATTGGAACATGCATTCAAAAAAACAGAGGCATCCAAATCAGGCCTGGAAATGGGAACATTCCCCAAAATACAGACACTTGAGAGATCTGGTCCATGCATACATTTGAAGGGAGATGCTGTGAAGAGAGAGTTCCTGTTACTCTTTAATGTAGTGCTCATCTGTTTAGTTGAACCATTCCTGACTTGTGTATTTCTGTTATATAACTACAAAACCCAAAACTATCTATGAGTCCCCAAATATGTCCATCCATTCACTCCTGTATTAAATGTCATCTGTGCAGACTTGCTTACCTATGTTATTAGAGTGAAGTGACTTGTTCTTATTTCAAGTCTCCTATGCATAACCAGATCAGTTGAACAATAGAAAGTGGGTGGACAAATTAAGCCTCTTGGCAACCTATTTAATCTGGTGTGCTAGGAGGAAGGAAATTGAACTGGAATCAAACCTGTATACTTGAATTACTTAGTAAGGGAACATATATGATTAAACTTTACATAAAAAATTATTAAAAGTGTTTGGCTTGTGGTCTGTCTGCTGGACTTGCACAACACTCAGATTTGCCTTACCCTGCTTACGTCAGTGTTGATAGAATAAATCTTTGCATTCACCCTCTTCTCCAGCACCAAAGTTAAACCCACAATTTGTTTGTTTGTGTCTTTCGGCTTTTCCCGGTTAGGGGTCGCCACAGCGGGACTCCAGTCCGCTAATGATTGGTAGTTGATTTTTACGTGCCGAGTTACCAGCCCTGACGCACAACCTTCAACGAAGGTACGCCAATTCACGCATGTCTCGATGCAGAAGACGCTCTAGATGAGATTCGAACCGGACAGTGTCTTACTGTGAGGCGACAACGCTACCGCAGCACAATATAGTAAATATTTTACTGTGTCTTCCCATTCAATTTCAGGCATTCAGAAACTATTTCGGTTGCTGCTTTTCTATAAAAAGTTAATCTAGTGGTTCTGTAATGTGATCCTTCTTAATGTCTGTTGGTCATGATATTGAGTTAGTGCGGAGCCTAGAAAACTTACTTCCTGTATTACCCAATAAAATCAAATGGAGAACAGGATTCTGTACACATTTCACAGAAGTCCGACAGCTTTCATGATTTATCTGCCCAAGCAAAGACTCCTTAAAAATGTATCTTTTTGTAATAAAAAAGTATTCTTATTTAACCACAGAAGCATAATTTGTGATATCTTTCATGTTTTGGAAGCCTAAAAGCGTGGTATTCTCTACACATCAGTGGTCCAGAGTCTGTTCAATCCTGACTTTTGATTACAGTCTCCGTTTACTCCACTCTTCCTGGTGAATTGAGTGGCTGCAACATTTTGTGCGTCCGTGTGTGTGTTTATACTTTGTATGTATGTGTATGTGTGTGTACTTGGATTAAGGCAGCTGTAGTAAGGACAAAGTGAAGTGTCAACTAACTTGAACTTGTATATCTTGCCCGTTCCGTGGGAAATTGTGTTAAGATATGAGGTTCTTATTAGCTTTCAGGTCTCATGTTTCCAACTCTACTACATCTGTATATGCCCCATTACACGAGGTTTCAACATATATTAATGTGTCTTCAGGAATACTGTTCATTTGTGTTGACTGATTTTTGCACGTACCTTGTCAACTGCCTCAAAGGTATAAGCCAGGATATCTGGTGAGGGGTGAGAAGAGGAAGGAAAGACTATTAAGGGGTTAGTAGAGGAGAGAAAGGATGAGTTCTGTAGAAACACTGCCTTTTAAACTCCTTTATTGAATTATCACTTAAGACATAGGCAAACATACATTTATAGAAAATAAAACAAACCATGTTAACATGTTCCAGTTGCAGACTTTATACATCACCTATATTCTTCTGTATAAATGTTAAGAATCCAACATTACATAAACTGATCAATTCCTGCCTTCCCTTAAAACTCACTCCACCTCCAAAAATTATTCTGCATATATTTTTCCCACAATTTCTGTTTTTTATGTAATTTGGTCTTACCCTTTTATAAAGATCCTACTTCCATTTCTTATATCTCTGTTACAATATTCAGTACTTCAAATACTGTTGGTTAAAACTTTGATTTATATATTTTTAGTAATTGCCTTCTTGGCAGCCAACATAATTAAAATTAACAAGGCCTTATGATGTTTAAGTAATTTAGATCCTTTATCCCAGCTGAAAAAAAAAATACCCTTAGTTATGTCCATTTGCTTATATTCTGACAGAGTATGAAGAATAAGAGGAGGGGGAAGGCATGCCCGAAGGCAGGAAGAGAGGAGGAAGGTTAGGAGTGTAGTACTGAAGGTAGGAACTTTGAATGTTGGCAGTATGACTGGTATAGGGAGAGAGCTAGCTGATATGATGGAGAGAAGGAAGGTTGATATATTGTGCATGCAAGAGACCAGATGGAAGGGAATAAGGCCAGGTGTTTAGGAAACGGGTTCAAATTGTACTATCATGGTGTGGATGGCAGGAGAAATGGGGTAGAGGTTATACTAAAGGAACAATATGCCAAGAGTGTTTTAGACGTGAAGAGAGTGTCTGACAGAGTGATGTTTATGAAGCTCGAAATTGATGGTGTAATGATGAATGTTGTTAGTGCATATGCTCCACAAGTTGGGTGTGCGATGGATGAGAAAGAAAAATTTTGGAGTGAGTTGGATGAAGTGGTGGTGAGTGTACCCAAGGGTGAGAGAGTAGTGATTGGAGTGGACTTCAATGGGCATGTTGGTGAAGTGAACAGAAGGGATGAGGAAGTGATGGGTAGGTATGGTGTTAAGGAGAGGAATGCAGAAGGTCAGATGATTGTGGATTTTGCGAAAAGGATGGACATGGCTGTGGTGAATACATATTTTAAGAAGAGTGAGGAGCATAGGGTGACGTACAAGTGTGGAGGAAGATGCACACAGGTGGATTATATCCTATGTAGGAGGGCCAGTCCGAAGGAGATTGGAGACTGTAAAGTTGTGTCTGGGGAAAGTGCAGTTAAGCAGCATAGAATGGTGGTCTGCAGGATGATGTTGGTGATCGAGAAGCGGACGAGGAGTGTGAAAGCAGTGCCAAGGATTAAATGGTGGAAGTTAAAAAAGGGTGATTGTGAGGTGGAGTTCAGGGAAGAGTTAAGACGGGCACTGGGAGGCAATGAAGAGTTACCGAATATCTGGGTAACTACAGCAGAGCTAGTAAGAGAGACTGCTAGGGAGGTGTTTGGTGTGACATCTGGACAGAGGAAGGAGGACAAGGAGACATAGTGGTGGAATGAGGAAGTACAGGAGAGTATACAGAGGAAGAGGCTGGCGAAGAAGAAGTGGGATTGTCAAAGAGATGAAGAAAGTAGACATGAGTATAAGGAGATGAGGCGCATGGCAAAGGGAGAGGTGGCGAAGGCTAAGGATAAGGCATATAGAGAGTTGTATGAGAGATTGGACACTAAAGAGGGAGAAAAGAACCTGTACCGATTGGCTAGACAGAGGGACAGAGCTGGGAAAGATGTGCAGCAGGTAAGGGTGATAAAGAATAGTGAGGGAAACATACTCACAAGTGAGGAGAGTGTGTTGAGTAGATGGAAAGAGTACTTTGAAGGGCTGATGAATGAAGAGAATGAGAGAGAGAGAAGGTTGGATGATGTGGGGATAGTGAATCAGGAAGTGAAGCAGATTAGCAAGGAGGAAGTAAGGTCAGCTATGAAGAGGATGAAGAATGGAAAGGCTGTTGGCCCAGATGACATACCAGTGGAAGAATGGAGGTGCGTAGGAGAAATGGCAGTGGAATTTTTAACCAGATTGTTTAATGAAATTTTGGAAAGTCAGAGGATGCCTGAGCAGTGGAGAAAACGTGTTTTGGTACCTATCTTTAAGAATAAGGGTGATGTGCAGAGTTGCAGTAACTACAGAGGGATAAAATTGATCAATCACAGCTTGAAGTTATGGGAAAGAGTAGTGGAAGCTAGGTTAAGAAGGGAGGTGATGATTAGTGATCAGCAGTATGGTTTCTTGCCAGGAAAGAGCACTACAGATGCAATATTTGCTCTGAGAGTGTTGTTGGAGAAATACAGAGAAGGTCAGAAGGAGTTGCATTGTGTCTTTGTGGACTTAGAGAAAGCATATGACAGGGTGCCTAGAGAGGAGTTGTGGCATTGTATGAGGAAGTCGGAGTGGCAGAGAAATATGTAAGAGTGGTACAGGATATGTACAAGGGTAGTGTGACATTGGTGAGGACTACAGTGGGCGTGACAGATATGTTTAAGGTGGAGGTGGGATTACATCAAGGATCAGCTCTGAGCTCTTTCTTATTTGCAGTGGTGATGGACAGGTTGACAGATGAGATTAGACAGAAGGCCCCGTGGACTATGATGTTTGCAGATGACATTGTGATATGTAGTGAGAGTAGGGACCAGGTTGAGGAGACCCTGGAGAGGTGGAGATGTGCTTTAGAGAGGAGGGGAATGAAGGTTAACAGGGCTAAAACAGAATATATGTGTGTAAATGAGAGGGAGGGTAGAGGAATGGTGAGGATGCAGGGAGTAGAGTTGGTAAAAGTGAATGAGTTTAAGTACTTGGGATCAACAGTTCAGAGTAATGGTGAGTGTGGAAGAGAGCTGAAGAAGAGAGTACAGGCAGGGTGGAATCGGTGGAGAAGAGTGTCAGGAGTGATTTGTGACAGATGGGTACCAATAAGAGTGAAAGGGAAGGTCTACAAGAGGGTAGTGAGACCAGCTATGTTATATGGGTTGGAGACTGTAGCATTGTCGAAAAGGCAGGAGTCAGAGCTGGATGTGGCAGAGTTAAAGATGTTAAGATTTGCACTGGGTGTGACTAGGATGGACAGGATTAGGAATCTGTATATTAGAGGATCAGCTCAGGTTGGACAGCTTGGGGACAAAGCAAAAGAGGCGAGATTGCATTGGTTTGGACATGTGCTGAGGAGGGATGCTGGGTATTTTGGGAAAAGGATGCTAAGGATGGAGCTGCCAGGTGAGAGGAAAAGAAGAAGGCCTAAGATGAGGTCTATGGATGTGGTGAGAGAGGATATGCAGGCGGTTGGTGTGAAAGAGCATGATGCAGAGGACAGGAAGAAATGGAAACAGATGATCTGCTGTGGCGATCCCTAACGGGAACAGCCGAAAGAAGAAAATGATGATTATGTAGGAAAGTCTGCCAACTCATTACACTCCTAAAACATGTTCCCAGTTGTGTGTTTCTTCCCCAGTATACCTCCAGCATTTGGCTTCTACTTGAGGAAAAATTATTTGGAGTCTGCTTTGAGTATATACATATACTTATATTTCTATGCAAACATCCTGAATCTTCTAAACTTTATTGCATATTTGGGAGCCATACATATGCCCTCCCATTGTTTCTTTGTGAATTGCTTATCCAATCTCTCTTCCAAATGTTTTCTAACCTCTTCTGATTGATTTTTATAGTCATCATGCGATATTTTGTATACCTTACTATTTAGCCCTTTCTTAACCACAGCATCTGTTCTCGATTCAACTAAAAAATCAACCAGAGTAGGTCTTTCACTTAGGATTCCAGTATCCCTTTTTGTTTGCCTGTACTTTAATACCAATCCCTGATTGGGAAGGCAGTCTGTAGCCTGCAGTCCACGTCTTCTGGCATCTTCCCATTCTGTTACTTTTCTCTCTGTAGTTATTTGCTCCCAATACCTTGGTTCCTTTGCAGTTTTCTTCAGATATTCCATCTCCCTCTTGCCTATTCTCTGTACCCCTTCTTGCACTTAATCCTGTAGGTAGAATCTCTGATGTTCTTTATGTTTCACTATTGCAGTCATCACACTTGGATTATCCTGTCCTGCCAGGGGTAGCCCTCAGTTGGCCCGAATACCAGAGGTTTAGTATTTCTTCGCTGGTTGCTGTAGCTTCGAGACTGATGTCCGGTCGTCAGAGGTATAAAAACAGGCAGCCGCTGCCATTACATCAGTCTTTCTTGCTGACAAGCCCGAAGCAGAAGCAGTTCGCACGAGTGCCAGTCATCTGCTACCTGAGTTTCCGTTCCGATATTGAATCATCCTGAAGTCTTCAAAAGCTAAGTACACCGTTGGGGATCCTTTTTTTCTTGCTCTAACCGATGTCAGAAAAAGTTAACAATTGTCTCGCCTGTGGAAAGCAAATACCACACTGAGATTTCCATTCTTACTGCTTCACCTGTTTAGGCCTAGACCACGACGTACCTCGATGACGGTTTTATGCCTTGTTCAATGCCCGGGGCAATTCGTCGTCGGGCCCTTATTGTAGCTAAATACTTTCATTCTGGATTTCCGTATTCCGAAATGGCTTCGGTAAGCCATCCGACTACCGATATTCCGAAAACACGTAAGGATAAAGACAGACACAGACTGCAGAGGTCCAAAACTGCCGACGTTGCTTCTTTTAAACTAGTTGCCAGTTCGCCGGTACTCTGTGAGGCACTTTCGCATTCCCTGATGTCCGCTTTGATGAATTTGCAGGCCGCTGCCAAGACCCGTTTGGAGTCCGGTATGCAGCGAGACTCTTCTTTGACTACGGAACCTGTGGATGCCTCTACCTTGGATTGGTCCGGAGCCGCTGTGCAGGCACTGGCTTCTGAGGAAGTTCTTTGTACTACTGATATTCGGCTTAAACTGACTTATTTTGCGTCTTCAGTTCTTTCTAAAACTACTGGGTTTTTAAGGCCAAGAATATGAGCTACGCCTAAAAAAAACAATCCCAACTCAAACGACCGCTTCCTTACCACAATCTCAGATGCTTAAAATGGCAGAAGACCTGATCATGCTGATTAGGGGAAGCCAGCCTTCCCCTGATAAAAGAAAAAGAGACTTGTCCTCAGCAGCTTTATCTGACCAGGAGTCCGATGACTCTTGAGTTTTCTGAATATGACGACGTGCCTTTATCTGCCTATGAGGATTCAGATGCAGAGGAATCCATTCCTTCTGCCTCCCCTCCAAAAGACTTCTTTTGGTGAAACCTTACATGCTTTGAGAGAGGATTTCCACTGGGAATGCCAGGATTATCCTCAGTCCAATAAGAGACTTAGGGAATGTTTAGATTTACCACAGCACAGACACCTAGCTATCCCTCCTGTTCTGGATGTTGTGGATGATGTATTTATGGAATCTGGTCTAACTCCTGATATGTTACCCTCTGCTCCAAGGCAACCAGATGGGTACTACAGAGTCCCTGACTCTCACAAATTTATCTTCAAAAATCCTACTGCTGGCCCAGAGGTCATCTCCCAAGGATCTAAAGGAATAAAAGCAACTACAGCTAAGAATCCCACCCCCTCGGACAGGGATTCCTGAGCTTTAGACAGATGGGGTAAAAAAGTATACACCTCTGCAACTCTCACCATTAGAGCATTGAATTGTCAGTTCCACATGCTGAAATACCAGCAACATACTATGGAACTTATTAAGCAAAAATTATCTACCTTTCCTGACTGCAGAAAATAAAGAATTACAGGAGCTTATGCATTCTGCATGCCAAGTCAGCAAGCATACCCTACAATGTGGGTTTTGACGCAGGACAGCAGTCACACATTTTATACCTAGAAGGCATGCCTGGCTTAAGGAGCAGACCTTGCCAGACCACGTCAAATTAAAATTGTTGGACGCTTCTTTGCACAAGGACAATCTGTTTGGCACCAAAGCAGAAGAGGTTTTAAAAAAGATGGAAGAAAAGGCTAAGTCTATGCAGACAGTCAAAGATTTTTTGTAAGTGCAGCCTCCAAGATTTAGTAGGCATTGCCCCTCAAAACATTGGTCCTTTCCAGCCCTCTCAAGGCCAACTCAAACTAGACCCACGGGAAACAGACCCCTCAGATTGCAGTCTCAGGGTATGGCAGAGATCTAAGCAATGGAGTGCCTCCACTTCCAAAGCAGGGAGTGCTAAGCCCACCCCCTTATGGAAGAATTCTCGACTTCTCAACTCCACTACTTACCTCTGCCCAGTTGCTCATGCCCCTTGGAAGAAGACTTGCCCACCATGCAAAAAACTGGGCCTCCATCACCAACAATCGATAGGTCCTCAACATAGTATCCCAGGGGTACAAATTTTATTTCCACACACTGCCAACCCCAAAAGGGTTCCCAGGCCTTCCTCCAAACCAGTGGGCAGAGGCACAAAACCAAGTTCAGTCCCTGCTCTCCATAAGGGCAATTCAACCTGTTCCTGCAGAAAAGATAGGCCAAGGTTTCTTTTCCAGACTTTTCTTGGTACCCAGAAAAGAGGGCACATGGCACCCAATCTTAGATCTATCCATTCTAAACACCTTCCTGCTGGTACCAAAATTCAAAATGCTCACCCTACAGCAGCTTCTCCCTATGCTGTCCAAAGATGCTTGTTTAGCCACCCTACACCTAAAGGAGGCCTATCTGTGCATCCCAATCAGGGACTCCTGCAGGAAATATCTATGTTTCAGGGCAGGATCTATGCATTATCAGTTCTCTGCAGTTCCCTTTGGCTTATCCACTGCTCTCAGAGTTTTCACAAAATGCCTGGCTCCAGCCATTGCCTACTGCAGACAGAGAAATATTCAAATTTACCCTTACTTGGACGATTTACCCTTACTTGGACGATTGCCTGATTCAGGCGGGCAGTCAGGGAAAGCTGTTGCAGCACCTAACATTTGTAAAGTACCTTCTAACCTCCCTGGGGTACACTGTCAACGAAAAGAAATCCAAACTAGTCCCCAGTCAAAAAATTGTATTCCTGGGAGCAAGCTTGGACACAGCAACCCAGATGGCATTTGTTACTCCAGAAAAACAATACTATCTGACAGACTACTTCACTCAAATGGCCACCAGAACCCAGCTGTCCACAAGGAAATTCCTGCAGGCTCTAGGGTTCATTGCCTCCTTCATTCTACTAATTCCGTATGCCAGACTGCATATGAGGAAACTTCAGTGGTACTTAAAATGTCTTTGGTGCCAGCATTCTCAGTACCTGGAAACTATCATTCCTATAACACCTTGTCTAAGGAAAGAGTTCCTTTGGTGGGCAGCAGCATGCAGCCACTACAAGGGGCTTCCCTTTACACAACCCCATGCCACCCAGACCCTAACCACAGACGCATCAGACTATGCCTGGGGTGCACATCTGGACGGCACGTGCGTTCAGGGCCACTGGAGCCCAAATCAAATTCATCTGCACATCAACCAAAAAGAGATTCTAGCTGTTCAGCATGCTCTGACAGCTTTCAGATCCTTACTGTGACCGGGGCCCCTACTAATCAAAACCAACAACACCACAGTGATGTGGTACATCAACAAGCAGGGGGAACACACTCTTACCCACTATACAGGCTAGCCATGACCCTGTGGAACACGGCCTTAGCCATGCATACTCACCTGCATGCTCAATTCCTGCCAGGCAACCAAAACTCTCTGGCAGACAACTTATGCAGAAATCTCCTAGACCCACATGAGTGGCAATTAAACCACAACACCTTCAGTCTTGTGACCCAGAAATGGAGTACCCCAGAGCTGGACCTATTTGTCACCACCTACAACCACCAGCTCAGCAAATTCTGCACCAGGGTACCTCACAGCGAGGCCTGGAAAGTAGATGCCCAATCCTTTCAGTGGGCAAACCTCTCAATCTATGCATTTCCTCCTCTGCCTCTTCTTACAAGAGTATTACTCAAGATAAGGGAGGAAAGACCAAGAGCAATCCTGATTGCCCCAGACTAGCCCACTACTGCGCAGTCTGTCACCAGTGCCCCCATGGCAGCTACCCCAGATCCCAACTCTCCTGACTCAGCAGGAGGGACAGTTCTTGCATCCACAATTGCAAACCCTGAACCTTGCAGCCTGGCTTATTCCTTGAATTCTCCTCCAGTAGCCAGCCTAAGCAAGCAAGTACTGGATGTCATAAGTGAAGCCAGACGACCCAGTACAAGAAAATCCTATACTGACAAGTGGAAAAGGTATTGTTCCTGGATTCACACTAAAGGAGTGGATACAACACAGCCCTCCTTACCTCTCATCTTGGATTACCTAGCAGACCTACTCCACAGGGGCCTGTCCTTCTCTTCCATTAAGATCCATGCATCTGCCATCTCTGCTCATTACAGCAGGGAGTCACCTCTCTCCTCTCACCCTCTCATTAAGCAGTTCCTGAGAGGGGCTAACAACTTAAGGCCATCAAGGAGAGCCTCCACCCCTGCTTGGGACCTTACCTTTGTTTTGGTAAAACTCATGCTTACCCCCCTTTGAGCCTGCAGCATCAGCAGAGTTAAAATTTCTCTCTTGGAAAACAGCCTTGCTTCTGGCTATCACGTCAGCTAGAAGAGTTTTTGAAATAGAAGCACTTATGGCTGTGGAACCTTTCATTATTTTTCATGCTGACAGGGTCTCCCTCAGGACAAACTCAACTTTCATGCCTAAAGTGGTGTCCATGTGGCTCTCAACCAATCTATCCATTTGCCCATTTTTTCCCTAATCCTCAAAATAAGGGGGAAAGAATCCTGCACTCTTTAGATGTGCACAGACAGCTCAGATTCTACCTTGATAGGACTAAGCCCTTTAGAAAATCTGACCAGTTACTAGTCAGCTTTGCACCAGGGGCAGAGGGCAAGGCCATATCAAAACAAACCATCTCCAAATGGATAGCACACTGTATCCATTTCTGTTACAAACACCAATGGGAAACCACCCCCTCAGGGGGTCAGAATGCATTCCATTAGGGCAAATTCAACCTCTACAGCCTTTGTCAGAGGAGTCCCTACCAGGGACATTCTGGAAGCTGCTACTTGGAGTTCTGTTCATACCTTCACCAAGCATTACCACCTGCCTATCTTTTCCAAATCCAGGGTGGGCTTTGCAACAGTAGTCCTGCAGGGCATATTAGCCAGCCCAAACGCTTGACTGCCTCCACCCATTCTTCAGCTTTGGGAATCAAGCCAAGTGTGTTGACTGCAACAGTGAAACACAAAGAACATAGTACAGCTGTGTACACTTACCATAAATGTAGATGTTCGAGTGTATTCACTGCTGCAGTCGTGGATTCCCACCCTCCAGCCCCCTTTTTTCTCTCTCTCTCTCTCTCTCTGTCTCTCTATTCCTCACTCATTATTGGGCTATTGGTATTTACTTTTTATTGGTGGTGTTTTTCCACCATAACTTAGCTCCCTATTTGGGGGCTCCTGACATTTGGGGCAAGAAAAACTGATGTAATGGCATTGGCTGCCTGTTTTTATACCTCTGATAACCTGACATCAGTCTTGAAGCGACAGCATCCGACACAGAAATACTAAGCCTCTGGTATTCAGGGTGACTGAGGGCTATCCCCTGGCAGGATATCCCAAGCGTGATAACTGCAACAGTGAATACACTCGAACATCGACATTTATGGTAAGTGTACACAACTGTACTTTCTCCATTCTCAAGTTGTTTTATTTCTTGGAATACTTTCACTTTGTGAATAAAATATTCTGTATTGCTCATATTCTCCTTAAGGATCTGTGTCCAAAATCCCACTTGCTCCTTATTTCTTGTCTCCCCTCCCTCCCACTTCTGCATCATCCCTTTCCACTTTGAATTGTAACATTCTGCTTGTACTGTGTATATGAGCCTTAACTGTATAGCTTAACATATCCCTTTAAATCAGATAATCCTAAACCGCCTAGTTCTGTTGGAAGGATCAACTTATCCCACCTGACCTTTACTATTTTCCTTCTTAGATAAAATTGTTCAACTCTTTATTACTTACTGTTCACTACTCCTCCTATGGTTGATACAAATATGCCTGACTTGTATGTATTAAACTAAAGGGACTAAAAACATTTTCACTGCTTGTGTCTTGCTGTCTATATCTAAAATACAGAAGCATCCAGTTTCTCAGTTTGTATTATTTTTTGTTTAGTCTCTTCCCACATATCCTTTGTTGCCATAACAGAATCCTTTTTAATCCATATTCTTAAATACTTCTGTTCCCACTAATGGGTATTGCTGAAAAGTTCATGTGTGGGTACATAGTTTGCAGCTGTAGCCTTTGTTTTCTCTTTATTAATTTAATATCCCACAAAGACTGAAAACTGTCTCAAAATATTCTACAACACTGGGATATCCTTTTCTGGTTTTATCAGGTACAAAATAAAATCATCTGCAAACAAAGCCAACTTTTCTTGATTACCATACCAATTATATTGTTGAATTTTTGAGTCCTTATTTTCTTTGCTGTTGGCTCTAAATATAAAGCAAATAATAAATGGGAAAGAGAACACCTCTTCCTGTTTTCTTCTGTTCATGCACAACTTGCCAGAGAGGAACCATCCCAATGTAATTTTTGCCTCTGATACCTCATATATCCTCACAATTAAGCTTATTATTGTATCAGCGAATGTAAATGCTTCCATTGCACTACTCGTAAAATCCCAGCTTACTCTGTCAAACACTTGCTCTATATCAAGACCCATCACCAACAACAGTAGTTCACTGTGGATCATCTTTCTTCTGTTACTGTTGTTAAAATGTTTGCTCTCTCTCCAGAAAACCACATTGATCCATATTTGTCAATTTTGGCAACACCTTTGACATTTTTAGCTATTGTAGACATAAACATTTTATAATCATGGCTTAAAATTGAAATGGGATTATGTGAAGCAGCGTCTGGTGAGTCTTTGCCATGTTTAGATATTACAAACCACCACAGCTTTCTTCCAGGATTTTGGTTCTTCCCATCTTTTTAAAATGCTATTAAACAAAACCTTGCAGTTCTTTATCATTTTCTTCACTCCTAGCTTCACACTTCCACAGGAATACCATCTGTTCCTGGATGTTTTCCTGCAGATTGATAATACAACACTGTTTGTTTTTATCTCATCCTCTCCTATCTTGTTACTTATAGAGCATCATCTACCTCTTACCTTGGCATACCCGTGTCTTCCATAAATATTTCCATTTGTGCTCTTTCTTGATTTCCAGATTTTTCTGCTTTATACAAATTTTCATAAAATTTCCAAAATATTGCTTATACCTCTACAGCATTTCTGGTTATATTTCTTCTTAGTGACTCCCTAAGTTTGGCAACATCCCTTCCCACTTCCTGTTGTCTAAGTCATTGTACTAAAAGTTTTTGTGCTTGGGAGTTAGTCTCAAAAACAGTTGCTTAACAGCAATTTTTCTAAACTCATGTTTATTATCCAGATACTCCTTTATTTTCTCTTTATCACTCTGCACTTGTGCCTCTTCTTGTTATGTGAGATTCCCCTTGTTCTGCAGTACTTTTAAATGTTGCCAGCCCCTCTGAATAATTCCAGTTACTTCTTAACCATATCTCATTTGCTTTTCTTTTATTACTACCCTGTTTTTAAATTCTACTTTCATTTTACCCTCTCACTAGCTATAATGTCTGAAGAAATTTCTATCTTCATAATAACTCTTGAATAATTTTCGTTACACATTCTTTAAATTCCTTTCTTTATAACTGGTAGGTAACCAACAGTGCCTCATTTTTACTTCATTACCATGCATTTTTTCTTTGTTGTTGGCAGATGATCTGAAATAATTATTTGATGTGTGCTGAAACTTTCAGTTAAATACACATTTAGCCTAACCCAATTATTGCACTTTGGGGAATAATATGTGCATTCTCTCAGAGATCCTACTTTGAATTCACATATTCCATGCCAAATATTTTCATATGTTTCTTCAGAAATCTACTCTCTTTTGTTATATTTTCCCTTCTGAGTCCCCCAGGTACATCAGCACTGGTGCAAATCAAGTTCCTGTGCCATCCTGTAAGTAAAGTTCCCTGCTGAAAGCTGATTATTTCTCCTAAAAATTTCTTAAACTCCCTAATAGTAGTTTTAGGTGGAATATAAATACATGACAGCATAATCTTCCTCCCTTGCCAGTAGCCCCTTAACTACCACACATCTACCATTATTGTCTTTTTTCACTGTTCTTTCACTATTAGAGCTCTTCTAGCAATTAGTATAATTATTCCCCGTTTCCTTTGTCCCAGACCTTTTGCTGAATATCCATCCTAAAAGCCTTTCTTTATCAAATTCCCATGCTCACTTCTTTCCAGCTGTAGCATTGCTGTTTGTGCTCTGAATTTCTTAATGGATCACTACTCTTATCTGTACCTGAAAGGCCATTCACATTCCAAAATAATGTGGATAATGTAGCCATTATAATATGATGTTATTATTCCCACCTATTATATATGCCAGCTTTTATAAATATCTGTTTCTAGCTTCTGTGTTACTTGCACCCACTAATGTTTGTTAGGTCGATCTTTTATACAGATGTTTTTTTTCATCTCTGTAAACCTATGTCATATTTACAAGACTTTTTATTTTAATGAAAAGTCTCACAAAACACTCTCAGAACACCCATAATATATTAACTTGAAACAAACACATAAAAACTATGTATGTATTCAAATAATGAAACTTAACCCACCTGATAGGAACAGTTGTCCCAAATCAACAGATGGTACCCACTGGCATTTCCTAACCTAAAACTAGGTTTATCTATGCTAAGGCACAGGCCTATGCTCTTACTTGCATTTATTGCTACCTGTACTTGTCTTTATTTCCCTCCCAGATGTGAAATAAACAACTTGTATGCTTTCAGAAGACATTAACTTTCAACCTTAACAAAAAGTGCACTGGCTATTTAAAAAATAAATTATACGCTGTTCTAGTAAATGGATTAAAGTATTTGGTTACCAGGAAAGCTACCATCCCTTATTTACTTCCAATCATTTCAAACTTTGTTTTTCACCAAGTTGCTTGTCTATATACCTTTTAGTTTTACAATTCCCTCAGCAAACAATGCCCACACTGATTAAGATTTATTTTGTGCACCTGTAGTCCACTTTTTTCCATGGAAACATAAGAGAATGTACAGCTGCCCTCAGCTGCAGATTTACCAACTCGTACTGGACATTTATTTGCTAAAGGAAAACTTTTTGTTTGACAAACTTTTGTATTTCCTTCTCAACCTGTTCAGCATCAAAAAATTACTTTGATCCTCTCAGAAAAAAAGTATTCTATAGACAGCAAGATGCAGCAACTTGAATTGCAGACCTCTGTCACAGCATCCCATGATAAATTTGCTTCTCTTCTGCCTGGCATACAGTGAAAAATATTTTTCCCACAAACACTCTACTGTCTTCAGTTTTAATACTTTGTCCTGTCCTTCTGCCATAGTTTTGTCGGGATCAACACTTTCTGCTGGTATGGTTGCATCTTTACTAATACAGGTCTTGACTGCCTTTTCATGGCCAGGCTTGGAACGTACACACATTGTGCACTGTCAATTAAAAAAAAAAAACCCTGGTGGGGAATACCATTCTGGTTGCTAATTTGTGCTTTCAATAAAATTAACATAGTCTGTTCCTTCCAGTTTCTCGGGTTGCTAATTTGTGCTTTCAATAAAATTAACATAGTCTGTTCCTTCCAGTTTCTCGGGTCCAGCAGAAAGTCTCAGGTTTCTCTGCATGCATTGTCTTCTAACCTTACCATTTTTGAAATGCATCTTCTTGAGCAGTCTCATGCGCTTCATTTTTCCGGGCTTTTTTTTTTTTTTTTTTTTTTTTTTTTTAGTTCATAACGCTCCTTCAGGTTTTCATTTATTTTAATCAGCTCTGAGCATATTTGATTATTTTTCCTCAATTCCTGGAAGCCATCACGTGTACCAGTGCTGAAGCTTAAAGTGTTTTTTTTTTTTTTTTTGAATAGCTGCAGCATTCTTCCCCAATCAGTGTTTTCTCTTCACCTTTTTTAGTTTGCTTTCTTGCAGGCTCTCAAAGTTTCTTCTTTGCTGGCGTCAAGGCAGTGTACTTACTAGCCAGCAACTGAATTATTAAAACTGGCAATATTACTAGCCCTTATTTCTCCTTTGTTTTTTCACATGGGAAGAGCTGAAATTATGCTGTTTCTTCAGTGTGCAAACTAGAGAGCTGAAGTGTAAATGCAATAACTTCAGAAGAGTATCTCTTTAAAGATGAAGGGTATTGTGGTGCATTTAAGTGATGCAGGTGGTGAGCAAAGACGAGCTAGCAAACCAGTAAAGGACGAGCTGAGAATTGTAGGGTGAGTTAAACGTTCTATGTAGGTGGAAGAGCATGACTTTATCATTTGAAAATGACTGGGGAAATTGCTGTTGTTTTGCTTTAAGTAGCTGCTGAGTCCCTTTGCTTGTACAAGTTAGTGTATGGGCAGTCTAAAACTGATGGTGGTCAGAGGCTATTTGTGCGACCATTCATTGTAGTAATTGGAGAGTATTTAAAAAAATAATAAAAAAACACACTGTGAGTGGTATATTTTTTATTGTGTGATACACACTATAATAAGTTGCCCAGAAGGATAATCAATAAATGCATCAGAGTGACCCAAGAATATTGATTGAAAGTGCAGCTGCTGCCCTTTACTGGTCAGACTGCAGATATGGCTGTATACAACAAATACTAAGTCCACCCTCCCTTCCACAGGATGTTTCTCAATGGGCTGCCTTTCCTGCACCCCACTGACCTTTTCATTCCACCAACATGCAAACACAATTGCCAAAAGTTCTTTCTCGATCTGAGCATACTGCATCTCAGTTTGGGTAAGAGTTCTCGATGCATAGGCAATAGGTTGATCCTCTTGTAGAATGACTGCACCAAGACCAAATTTCGAAGCATCACAAAAAAGGGTAGTGAAAGTAGTAATCCTTTTCTCATGAGGATTTTTTGTCGAGCTGAATTTGCCAAAATGAACTCTTTAAATCTAAGACAGAAAAAGTAGTTTAATTTGGCATCAAGGCTGCAACTTCGACTGTGCGCATTGATTGATGAGGTCTTTTTAGAGTTTTGTTCAAATCTCATGGGTCAATACAAACTCTGATGTCATCTGAACATTTCTTAAAAGCTACCATCATGGAAGATACCCATTCAGTTGGAGTTTCTACTGGACAAATCACACCTTGTTGCACCATTTTATCTAACTGTGCTTTAACACTGTCCTGCAATGCTACTGATACTTTAAGTGCTGGCCTGATAACTGGACTGACCTCTGGGTCTAACTTCATGGAGTACTCAACGTTTGCCTAGCTTGTCTTGGAACAGATCAGCTTAGGCAGAAAAAAATGTGCTGGGCAAAATTAGAATAGTGGTCTTATAAGCCAACATGGTGGACATCCTTATTAAAGAATGTTTGTCTAGCTTGTCTTGGAACAGATCAGCTTAGGTAGAAAAAAATGTGCTGGGCAAAATTAGAATAGTGGTCTTATAAGCCAACATGGTGGACATTCTTATTAAATGAAAGTCATCCTAAGCAACTTGAAAAGACTTCTTCACTCTTACCTACTTCTTCATAGAAAATGTAACTGCACTCTTCACCCCTTACCTCCTAGCCTCCCCTCTTCCTACTGTCCAGGCTAATCCTTTCCTTTCTAACCTTTCTTATAGTCCTTCACTATTTAGCAGTAACCTATCCCTCCTCCCACCTCATATTCTATGCCTCTCATCCTCTCCTACAAACTCTCACTTTAATATCTTACCAAATAAGTAATCAACACCTTCTCATTCAACAACTCTTACCTGCTGCTCTACTGTAAAACTCCATAATGACTGCAATTACTCATGTTTCTCTTCATTATGCTATGTAACTTTGTAATTATTGCTTTTTGTCTTGTAATGTAACTTGCTTCAAGGATCCATTTCCCCACACTGTAATGAAATGGAAATTTTTGCTATAGTTGTCAATATCTTTAGGTAACTTTTAATGTTTATATTTCTATATGCAATGTAACTTGTGTTTTGAGGAGCTTTTCTCCCCGGGCCTCCACTGAAAATGGGCTCTTGAGCCCAGTGGACCTCCCCGGTAAACAAACTGGAAATAAATAAATCCCATTTTCAAACCATCTCTGAGCCGTAATAATGACTGGATGTGCCTCTTGACCACATAAAATAATAAGTCGTGGCTTCTTCCAGCAGAGTAACATGAAAGCACTACTGAGACTTCAGTTTGAATTTCTTCACCTCCATAAGCAACAAGCTTTGCACACTTTGCCAAATCAAGCCGTTCACCTTTACGCATTCTAGCAAATGTTTCTGCTGACATAACATTGGACTTGGAACCTGTGTCAGCTTTGAGCTCTTTGGATTTGCCATTTATCAGAACAGTACAAAATACTTCATTCTTGACCCTTAAAACTGCTACATTAACTGTTTCATGAAGCACTGACACGCCACCAGCATAAAGAGTAGGGTTGCCACTGTCTATCTGATCAACTCGTTTCTTAAAATTTTCCCTTTAGATAAAAGAATTTGGGCCTTTTGATTTACAGAACCTTTTGATTTACAGAACCTTTTAAAATGATTCTATTTATTGCATTTGTGGCATTGTTGACCAAAAGCTAAACACTTTTTCCTTTTAGATTAATGGCTTCCACCACAATTACAACAGTTAGCAATGAAAGTAGATTGGGGCCCATGCTTTGAGTTTGCTGACTCACTCTTATGCTTCACTGAGACTGCGTGATTTCGAGGTTTACTAGTGAGTGCTGCAGGGGTTACAATTTCTGCGGTGTGCTTGGGCCTGTTTCTTTTAACCACGTGCTGCATGCTGTCAACATGAGCTTTATCACTGTGCCTTCTAGAGCTGCTCTCATTTGTAAGCATATTTGTGTGCTATTCTCTAAGCTCATATATCTGACCAATCTCTATGGCCTTATTCAAAGTTAAATCACTGTAACAAAGCAAAATCTTTCTCACAGCAACATCTTTTAAGCCACACACAAGTCTGTCCTTTATCAGCTCATTCCTTAAGTCACCAAATTTACACAGCTTTATTTCTCAGGTCAATTATATATATATAGGTTCATAGGTGTGTACTAGGCTAATGGCCCTGGAGCCTTTACAAGCCTAGCCCATAGAATTACCCTGGCATAGTGCCACCCGACCTTAGTTCCCAGAGTGTCTGTCGAGTAGAGCCACTGGAGTGATCCCCGGGGTGAATTTTCTATTTCCCATCCACTCATCAAGATTTCTCTTGAAGAGGGCCAGTGTGGCACTCCGCTTGACATGTGTGGGAAGTCTGTTCCATAGCATTGGCAGTCTCTGGGTTCAGAACCTGTCCCTCCAGCTTGTTCTGTTGATTGTGGTAATGAGGTTGAGGTCCCTGGAGTTGTAGTGTGGATGGATTGGGATTTCTTTAGATGTAGCATTTCTAACAGAGCTGGGTTAGACATGGCTTTGCAAGTCAAGCAGCGATTGCTTCTAAGTAGGCGATATGAGACTGAGAATAGTTGAAGCTTTTTGAGTCTGTCCATATAGGACAAGTGTTTAAGGCCCAGGATCCTCTTTGTGAAGTACTTTTGCGACCTCTCCAGTTGTTGCAAGTGTCTAGTGAGGTACATGCCAAATGGGGCATTGTACTCGATGATTGGCCTAATGAGGGAAAAGTAGAGGGAGACAATGACCTCTTTCTTCTTGGATGCAAAACCCTTAGTAATGAGATGGTCATACAGAAGGACTTTCTGACCACAGTGGCAGTGTGGTGGTCAAAAGAGAGGTTGCTGTCAACCTGTGTTCCCAGATCTCTTATAATGCCTTCTGTGTTCAGTGAACTACCATCGATGTGGTAATTCATGGGAACTGGGTTTTTCCCAAAGGGGATGATGACACATTTTTTGGCGATGAGCTTAAGGCCATGGTTCTGACAGTAGTTGTTGGTCTCAGTGAGGCCTTTCTGTAGGATGTCAACATCACTTGGGGAGTTAATTATGGCTCCCAACTTGCAATCATCTGTGAACTTTGTCAGCCAGAGTCCCTTCGTGTTGGCCTGGACTTCAGAGAAGTAGATACCAAACAGGAGATGACCCAGGACCAAACCCTGTGGGACTCCACTCCTAACTAGTCGGCAGTCTGACTTGGAGTCAGCTACTTTCACCCTGTGGGTTCTATCTGTGAGCCAGTTTACAACCCACCTAGTGATGTAGGGGTTGATGCCTAGCTTATTGAGTTTTTCTATGATTCCTAAGTGTGGAATGGTATCAAAGGTCTTGGGCAGATCAAGGTATGCTGTATGAACTACCTTGCCTTCATCCACAGCTCTGGTGACTGATTCAGTGAAGTCAACCAGGTTGAGCAGGCATGATCTACCCTTCACATTAATGAACTGTGTGGGATCCAGAGTTTGGAGAGTCCCTGTATCCTTGTTTATTAGGTCCATGATGATGCGTTCCATAGCTTTGCATATCAAACTCAGGCTAATGGGGCAATAATTCCCAGCATCTGTAGTCGCTCCTCCTTTGTGGAGAGGGCTAACTGTAGCATTGCGCCATTCTGTAGGGACAAATCCTGAGGTGAGGCTGTGATTGAACAGGGCACATAGGTGAGGTGCCAGTTCACTCTGTAGTTCATGTAGAACACAGTCAGGGATATTATCAGGTCGCATAGAAGCTGTATTCTTGGCCTTTGACAGTGCTGTTTTAACTTGTGCAGCAGTAATACTGGGTGCCTGGCAATCTACTGGTATTGTGATTGGTCCTTTGGTGGGGGAAAGAGGGGGAAAGTTGGAACTGAATCTGTCGGCCAGTATATTGGCAATATCTGTTGGGCTCTGTATAGGAGGTGCCATTGTGCAATAGCTCCCAACGAATCTTGGTATTGCCAGGGAGATCCTTTACATAACTCAAGAAGGCCTTGTGGTTGTCTTTACTATCTGCTGCAATTCTGTTTTCATAGCTAGCTTTAGAGGATTTGATGAGGGATCTCAACTTTTTGTTGAGGCTGATAAGGGAGTTTTTCCGTCTTGGGACTTCACCTTATTCCACATCAGTTCCTCTTCCTGTTGTAGAGTTTGTTTATGGCAGGGGACCACCAGATTAGCTTCCTTTTTTTGGTGGAGAGTGTCTTGGTTCTATTGGGTATGGCGAGATCCATGCATTTGTGTACGTGTTCGTACAGGGCATTATTGTATGATTCGGCAGTCATGCAGCTGTTCTCTAATTGTATGGGTGCCGTGAAGTTAGCCACCTCTGTTTTTAGGAGCCCAAAGTTAGCTTTGGAGAAGTTTTTCATAGGTTCATTAATTAGTACTAAGCTAACTGTCCTTGCGAGCCATTTTAAGCCTAGCCAGTTATCCCTTGTGAGACTTAAGCCCTGCACCTTGTGTTTGTAAGGCAAACACCTTAACCATTAGGCCAACCTCCCTCTACCTCTCGCATGCGAAGCAAGTGGTTACCTTTGCGGGGGGGGGGTGTCGATTTCCAAGGAGATTAGTTTGTGGTCGGATCTAACCAGGGAGGAGTTGACTATTGGAGTAGAGCAGTGGTCGCCCATGTTAATAATGACCAGGTCAAGGATGTTGCTACCTCTAGTGGGGATAAGAATGAGCTGGTCCAGGGCATTCGAATTAATGAATTCCAGGAAACGTTGGGCAAGTGTATTGGTACCTGAGTAGTTTTCCGAGTTAATGGAGGGGTAGTTGAAGTCGCCCAATATGAGAGTGTTAGGTGGACCCTGATATTCTCTAGGGTGCTTAGGAACATGGAGTGTGAGTCTTGGAACATGGTTGGGGACCTGTAGCAGGCTATGACCTGAATTGCTGTCTTATCCAATGTTAGCTGCACCTGAAGTATCTCTGATGCATTATGTTGGGCTACTAGTCTGGAGGTGTGGGCATCCTTTATGAATATGGAAACACCACCGCCTTTGGAACTTCGGTCCAAATTCCAGGGCTAAAAGTTGTGGAATGAGTTATAGCCTGGTGGTGCAGGGGTGTTTTCTGTTGCCTTGAACCAGGTCTCTGTTACAGCACAAATGTCGATGTTCTCCATTTTAAGGAGTGCTTCGAGCGAGTGCATTTTGAGATTTAGACTTCTACCGTTGAGCAGCATGACCCTCAGATTGCTTTTGTTTGTAGCTGTTATGGTGGTAAATTGGTGTTTGGAACATCACCTAAAAAAAGGCAGTATAGGGGTGGCAAGAGCCTTGGCCAGTTTCTGGAAGCCCAGGGGTGACAGATGCAGGCCATCTCTGACAAAGCATCGAGCTCTGTCAGTCATGTCATCCCAGGCAGACAGATACTCGATCCCCTTAGAATAACACCAGAAACTTAGCCAGTTGTTGAAATCGGTCATTTTCTGCTTGTATTGTGGTGTAATTCTGGGTGATGATAAGAGGCGGCTCAGGGCTATGGTCATACCTGCCTGGGCTCCATAATCCAAGAGCTCCTCCCTGTAATCCAGGGAGGTACATCGCAGGTCATTCACACCCACATGTACAATGACAGAGTCATATTTGTACCAGTTGTTGAGGGACCTGAGTGCATGCGTTATGTGGTGGATCCTGGCACCTGACATGCAGCTGTTACGTTCTTCTTATTCAACCTAGTGAGTGGGACATCAGTGTGCCTCACTATCGAGTCACCTATGACTAGTGTGTTGGGCATGCTGTTTTGCCTTAGGGGCTTTGGTTGAGTGGCAAACTGTTTAGGAGGTTTATGTGTTTTGTGATTAGTGTTGTGTTTTGGTGGGAAAACCTGCAAAGGTTTCACCAGGCTTTTGATCTCTTGTGTAAATTAAGTGTTTTTCCATTGTAACATTTGTCTGGGGGTTACACATTTCTCAAAATTTACATTTTAGGCACTCAGGGTCCTCCTGTGACTCAGCCAATATAACAGTTTTCCCCTCTCTCCACCAGCATAGACAGCAGGTGCATACACAAGTGAGCATTCTATTTCTATGACTGTTGACCCAGCTAAAATTAAGCAGAATAAATGCCTTTGCACTGTCATCTTTCTCAGAAAATGCAGCCTGTATGAAAATGTTGTACTCTTGCTCAAACACCCTCCTGTCCTCGGCAGTATTACTGTCAAATACAATTGCACTGGGTTTTCGAAATCCATCTGCCATGCCCAAAAAGTGTAGACAAATACACTGCAAATATGGCCTTTGTAATTATGTATGAACAAACTGTTCTGTGAGCTTGTAACAACATTCAAATGCACAATAAACTGTCTGAAATACATTACGAAATATGCTCTGTAATGATTGTACTCTGTGAAATATGCCTTATAATGGTTGTACTTTGCAAAATAACTTTAACATGCACAAACATGCAAGCACTTTATACACTTCTGATAACTAGGATATATTTGCTTAATACAAAAAATGCATGTGTTTTGTTAAAATGCTGTTGTTTCCCTTTATTTTACTCGTTTTTTTTGCAATATAGACTTTATTTCAAACTTTTCCTGTAGTAATTTGTGTATTTTATCAATATTGTACATATGTTTATGCAAAAAATATTTAGAGCGTTCTGTATTCCTCGTTTCATATTATGTGAAAAGAAATAGCGCTGAGCACATTTTAATATCTAAAATTAATTTCTGACCTGTTTTGCAAAATATGCACATTTTGGGATGATTCAATCTTGTATATTAGCTGCGCATCTCTCAGTCTTGCTTCTGGATCCCATTCTAACACTATGTCCTTTAGACATGCCGCTTCTGACATCATGTCCTTTGGACATCCCACTTCTGGCACCATGTCACTCGTTCGTCTCTAATACATAAAGCAAGAAGGCTTGGGGTTTGTTCAGATACTTTATTATATACAAACACATCAGGATGGATAGCAGCAGCTCTAAATATGAACAAACAAGTTAACAGACAGAGTTTACATACATACATGCTTACATTCAACAGCTAACTACAGAATGGCAGTCTGACTTGCACGTGCTCAATGTTTATACACTTGTGCAAGCCCTTGGATAACTTCTTAATACAACAGAGCTAGATAGAAAATATTAATCCTTTTCTCATGGTACCTTCAAGGGGCAGTTATCTGAGATAGACTTCAATGAAAAATGGGTCAGATTCTCTAGGTTACCAGGTAAAGCAGACTCAATGTCTTATTTGATAACCTCTGTTAGGAATTCAATATAGAACATGCCACTTTACAGGCTACTCGTGAAGTGAGAAAGATTGTTTTCAAAACACATTCTCCAAAAGTATTCTTGAAATTCCTTCTCCTAGGAAAGAACAAATCCATGTTGTTAGCTGCTTCAGTGATGTTTGGTATAATAATTTTAAGGTGTTTTCCTAACAGATGCAAGGTACAGAGTTTGATTCTCACCTTTGGAAAGCATGGTTATTAGCCTAGTAATTATTTATGAACATAAGTATACCAACAGATATTTGCCTTGGCAGCTCCAGAAATTAAAGAAATATAACATAAGTGTGTAATCTAGCTATTCACATGAAATTCTTAACAGAAACTAAGCACTGCTTTGGACTTGAAACATTTAGAATTCTCCTGTGGTGCTAGTGACTAATACTGTACTAGACAGATAGGAGGTTCATTTCTCACCGTGGTAATCTTGTGTGTCTATGTCTATGGGGAGGTCTAGTAATAGGTAAGCAGTGCCTCAATGTCAAATGTGGTGTGACCACTTCCACTGAGAGTACATTTCCCAAATTAACATATCCTCCCACATATCATAATACCCTCTCCTAATAAATACCCATGATACACAGGGACACAATTGGATTGTAGTGCACAGCTATTCTTGTAAAGACCTAGCTCGTATATACCTGTAAACCTACTTGATTATGGTATTCAAGGAGGACATTGTTTTGATGGGGAAAAAGGAAAATTTGTCAGAATTAAAACAATGGTACATAGTATTGTTGTAGGAGAAACCCTTCTCATGTGCAATGGTCTTGGCAGTGGAAGCTTCCTACTTACATTTTTCTTGGAACTCACAACTGGTGGTCCAAAATGGAACATCCTTTGGACAGTTTGTGTTCACAGGTAACAGCTCCTTTATTGAAGAAGGTGAAATTTGCCAAGTCCCTCACAGGAAAAAAACTTCATATGGAGAGCAGAGGAATAGAAGAGCTCATTCAGACAAAAATTCACTGTAGCTTGTGGTCACCTGCCAAAGAGCAACTGGCCAACTACCTTACTTAAAAAGGGACGCATCCCCCCTTTTGCTTTTCAGTGAAGGGACATGGTACAAGTGGGCTTAAAATGCAGAAAGGGAGATTGTGTGCCATTATTTCTTTGGCTTGTAGCTGTGCAGTGTTTTTAGCATTGTAGTTCCAGCTGCTTCATGTATACACATGTACTGCTGTGTGTGTTGCCTTTAACTGGCTATTCATCTGTAAAAAAAAAATGGTTGATCTTAAAGATTGTACTGTGTGCCATGTTAGCTCTGAGTAGAAATTTGAGTCCTCAATCCCGTTTTTTCATGAATGGTCATTGCGTATTGTAGCAGCTGCAGGATCCTGTGACATTATTATAGCTTCAACACATAGATTAAAGATAACTTGGCTCTTGAATACTTTCATAATTACCTTGATCCAGTCTAAAGTCCAAATGTAAATCATCCCGTAACATTCAAACACCTTTTAAGTGTGTGTAATTTCTAATGGCAATAAACGTAAGTTGGTGACCTTCTCAGTTTTCCACTGATGTAAGTTTTCCTTTGTCCCATATTCCTTTTTTCTGTTTTTGAACTCTTGATGTAACTAGTGTTTAAAGAAATGCATTCTGTGTTTTGCTGTGTAATTTTCTATTAATATGACATATTTTAATGTATGTTGTGCATTCAGACTATATTTGATTTATGTTTGAGACTGAACGCTCTCATTTTTTTTCTTGAGGGGGTGGTTAGTCCCTTTAGGCCTGTGGCCTCTCTTCAAGGGATCCCCAAGATGGTTGACTAGGGAAAATATGGCCAGTGCATCAGGGAACATCCCCTACAGTTTGTCTGATAAATGCTTTTTGGATGATCTTTTACATTCATTTTGAGCAGACCTTTTTCATTATCTGAGTTGAGTGCCCCTTCAAGACGTAAGGTGCATTTCTTTTCTAGATCTGATAAAGATCTTCAAGCATGAAAGCTCTTCTAGAACTTTCTGTGCAGTAAGAGATTACTATCTGTAAAGTGCACCTAGGTTTTATTTGTATGTCATGCCCTTACAACAAGTTTTGTATATCTTACTTGGTAATGCATGTATCATTAGTGTGCAGAAGGCACTGATGGTCACTTTGCAGAAGGCAAGTGAAAATCTGTAGTGTGCCTTCAGACCTTTGGTGTTAAGTGGGTAGATATGAGAGCTACTAAAATATTGCTTCATTATATTAGAGTGGATACCATGATGTCTGTGCTCTTCGATCCTTATTTGGCTTTAATTCTGAAGAGAAGGACTGTGCTTCCAGCATACAGCTCTCCTCATTCCCCCCATTTTGGGGGGAGGCTAGAGTTCATGCAAATAAAACCACCTATGATAAATGGAGGTAGTACTGAATGCATGACAATGCATAAGAGGGCTTACAGGACAATGCAACAGTATTGGTATGATATGTCAGACTACATATAAAGGGAAAAATGAGTAGAGAACAAGTTTTTGTGAAGCCCCGGTTTTGTTCTAATGCACCACACATGCTAAGCTGTATGGTGATTGTACTGATGGCAGGAAGGCTGCATCTCTTAGAAGGGGACAAATCCCACGGAGAGAAGGCTGGGCAGTCTAGACAGATATTTATTGCCTGTGGGTCAAACAGATGCTACAGGGCAGGTTTAAGAAACTTATGGTAAAAGCTGTAGAAGGGACAACAAAAAGTGAGCTTATCCAAAATAGGGGGGGGGGCACAAACAAAAATACATATGGGGGTGTGGTCTAATCAAGGAAAGAGAAGTTGTGACACAAATCTGAGGAGCACTAGAGGCAGTTGGAATAATTAATTATTTTCTAAACAATATTTCAGAACTACATGGGAAAAAAAGGGTTGTTTCATCTCAACATCTGCATTGAAGATGCATTGGTAAGTATTATGTGTAACAGTAACAATGTATTTTCAGGTGTAATTCACACTGATAACCAGACTTCAGCTGCACTCTGCCTTAAGCCTCATAACTCACCACTTCGGGAGTGAGGTTGACCTCCTCTCCAGACGCACTTCAAGTGAAGTTGTATTATCTGCACTTTGGAAGGTGCTAATAGTTAACTGCCTTCTGTGCCACCATGATGTAATTTCTGTCTGTTGCGGAAGTGTTAAGAAATTAAATTGGTGGAAAGCAAGTAAGCTCTTACATTTTAGATGTACTTTTAAGATAGATATTTCAGTGCCACATTATATATCTTTTACATGTTAATTATGCACCATAGTTATTTTTCAAAAATGTTTACTGTAACAGAGATGTAGTCGTACATACCAGAGTATGAAGGCATTGTTGTAATACTTTTTTTTTTCCTCTGTAGGGGAAATAATCGGTACCGTTGTGCAGAAGGAAGAACAATTGTGGAGCAATCTCCGACCACACCGTGACCAGAGACTTTCCCGCAGCCAGTCAGACATGTTCCCTCCAAAGTCTCCTACAGTGTTAAGAGTTCGGGATCCATATGGCAGTCCAAAGACGCTTGTTCGTGCAAATCCATTTTCAGATAGAGAGGACCTGAAAGGCGGAAAGATCAAGTTCTATGATACTCCTAGCAAGTCTGTAATCTCCCTTACATTTGACTTGCCACACCCAAATTCATACCAGGTGACATCACCTGTGACCCCTGAACCTATGATGGAGTTCAGATACCCACCACCTGAACCTGTGGTCCTCACTCGGAAGTGCAAGTCGCTTCCAGCTTCACCCAACCTTCCTCGCAATCAGAACTTTATGTCAGATTTAGATCAGTCTTGGGGACCAGGTTGGGAAAGAAGAGACAGTCCAGAAAGCCAACATAAAGCTAGCAATAAAAACTTGGAACATGGTGGTAGTTTGCTTCCTGCACTGGAGTCTGTAGAGAAAGCTGAGGATTTATATTCTCCAAAGTCCAGTGATGTGGAACCAATGGACTGCAGCATCAGCCCTGACAGCACTGCTGGGGACATTTTTTCTGAGGGACCACTGAAACCATTCACAAATGGAAACCTTACAACTATTTCCTCTTCAGCAAGTCACTGGAATACAGAATCTGATACTATCAGCAGGCTGGCCTACAATAATAACAATGTTGTTGTGAGTAAGCCAAGTAGGTGGTATAGATTTGATTGTCCTGTGGCAGAAAGAAATATGGGGTGTAACTTTTCAGAGATCAGCATTCCAAACTCTGTGACATTTGAGAGACCAGAAAATGCAAGCACCTTCCAGCTGAACAACTCCACCTCAGTGCTTGACCAGGAAGAAGTCATTTCTTGTCCAGGCTGTTGCTTGGGTAGTCTCAGCTTCTCCTCTGTGTGTTTCCGGCCATCATCAAACTCATCCGGTTACCAAAACCTGAACTGTGAGTCCAAAACCTTGATTTGCAGAAGTAAGGAGAAATCCAAAGGACCCATAAGTTCTGGGCCCCAGGCTGAGCCCAGTTTAAAATTACCTGAAGCACAGTCTTAGCTGAACTGAGCAAGGAACTGGTTTCTTCAAGAAAGATATAAAAAAGCACTTTGTACTGCTGAAAAGTGTTTGTTGGGACAGCTCCGTTAGTCACTGTTCTTTCAAAGTTGTCAAAGCATCATTAAGTTGTCGACTTAAAAGTTGTGAAGCAGTTTCCATGCCCAATATTACTCATCTTGCCAGACCATAGGTCCTAGAAGTTGGTGGGCTGCACAACAGATATTTTAAAATGATGTACCTTAATTGCTCTGCTCTTAAAACATAAATGTATTCATTTTTTTTTTGGGGGGGGGGGCTGCATACAGTAGAACGAAGCAGCATTTATATTTCTTGTTGTTTTCATTTTACACACATTTGTGAAGTGTCATTTAAACTGAGAAGCAAGGTTGTGTGTGTCAAACAGCAATAATTTTAGAATGTGTGGTTTCATTAAAAGCGAAATACGCTCTGAATTCATTAATTGTGTGTGGGAGGTGGATGCAGACAGAAAATGGTTAAAGATTTTAAAGTTTCTGATCTCTATAAATTAGTTCAGCAAATGTAGCGACAGTTAATCAGATCACAGCTTTGTGAGTGTGATTTGACAAGACTGTCTCTTCAAAAGTATTTTCTTGAAAAACATTGGTTGGAGGATATATATATATTTTTTTTTTTGAAGTGGCATTGCCCCCTACCTCTCCCAAACAGGGGTTTCTAATTCTCACTCCAGCATCCTGTAAGTATAACTAATTCAGTCTATGAATTCAAAACATATGTGTAGATTTGCAGCACTCTATGGGAAAGAAGATTTTTTTTATTAAAACTGTCCTTCGCTTTCAGACAATGTTTCATCGAATCACAACTCTTGTGATTCAACCACTTTCTGTTTGCCTTGTTAAATTAACACCTTTTGGTAATCTTTAATTTAAAAATAAATGTAGTACGTAATGTACAGCAGTGAAAAGGCTTTAATTTAAAAATAAATGTAGTACGTAATGTACAGCAGTGGAAAAGAAGAAATTTTTACAGATATGATGGAGGAAACCATTTCAGTACATTTATTTGTCCATGTACATTTAATTCAACTTTAGTTCCCTGAATAGTGTCCATTGTAACTTAACACGTGGCATACAGATGTGGTGTCTCTATTTGCGTAATCAGTTTGGGCATTTAAAGTAAGTATTGGGGAAAGAAACACTGATAGGCCAGCATGCTTCTCTTGTCAGGTCTGGTACCACATTGAGTACCACTGCACTCTTGCATTTAAGAGGAAAATTCATTGGAAAGCTTTTACAGTTTTAGTTATTACACACAAAAACGTAAATTTATTTTAATCAGTATGAGTTTTGAAATTGTGAAAAATTTAGAAGTTTGTATGTTATTTCATTGTACTGTTAGAGAGGAAATCTAACTTTCACAAGTTAAAGTGAAACTTTCCAAATGGAAAAGCAAGCAGAAAATTTATTTTGAGTTGATTTTCCTCATAATGCATTTGCATCATACATTGTGAATTACTACCATAGGATTGACAAAAGTCCCCCCCACACACAAATTTGTTTATTTCTTGAACAAAGGGGTTTTCTTTTTCATCCTTTCTTTTCTTATTAAAGTGTAAAATATTTGCACGTAGAAGCCCACATAGTATAACAATCACATAGTCACATTAGTTTTTTCTCACAGCTGGCACATGAACTGCTTAAGCATTCTTACAGTACCTTTTCCCCCACAGCTGACGTGTACTGTATTTGACAGATTTTTTTTTTTTAATTTAATATTTCCTACAACTGACATGGGGGGTTTTCACTTTCACCTTGTTTTCTTATTGAAGTGCAAAATGTTTGTGCACAGAAACTCACATAGTAAAACAATCACACAGTCACATTGGAAGTTTTTCCCCCACAGCTGGCACATGCACTGCCCCAAGCATGTTTTTACAGTACTTTGTCCCCCCAACCCCCCACAGGTGACGTAGTATGTACAAGAGTTTTTTTTTTTGTTGAATTTAATATTTCCCACAGCTGACACATGAAGTGCACATATTGAAGAACAGCTGTATGAAACAGATGTTAAATAATTGGTAAAACAAACGGTTACAG